>NW_020625264.1:4333886-4340639 GCF_003573695.1 Papaver somniferum
TTTTTTTTCAATTTTTTAATTTTTTTGGAATTTTTCATTTTTTTTCAAAAAGAAGAAGGAGTTCGTTTTTAATTATAGCATATTATCGTGGCATTTACTCTATACCCCCAAACCTAATCTAAACATTGTCCTCAATGTTTCAAAATATGGAAAGAATTAAAATGCAACATATGGAAAGGGACATGCTGAGTAGAGTAAAAGGAGAGAGAATACCCGATTTCGGCGAAAGCAGAATTAAAACTCCGTTATTCAAGGCAAAAAAATCCAACATATTTCAGCCGAGATCATATTGGATTAGCAAAATATATACAAAAGGAACAAAAGGGTTTTTTAAAATTTTATCTACTGGATTATATACAAAAAAATTCACCATACACCAAAAGTCTAAAGAGTTGAGGGTCAACCCAAAAGAAAAAGTGTAGAGACAGAGAAAGTTTCAAAACACTAAAAATTGGACTTAAATGGGAGTGAGAGTGAAAAACCGAATGAATCACCCCTAAACCAAATTTTTTCAACAGGTTTACTTTTAAGCACAAAATCTTTTAATTTTAAGGGTTCAGGATTCAAAAGGTCTAACTCATAATGGACTGTTTTCGGGATGGGCAAACATGCAATTTCCAACTGTGGCTCTTTAAAAGTGTTATATTTTGAAGCAAAATAGTCCAAGAGGACTTGGGAGGCACACAGTTCCAATCCTAGATTAGGAATTTTCAGAAAAGTTGGTTTAAAATTTTTGTTACAAACCAAATCTAGGTTGGGTGGAAGGCCATCAGATTGTGACTTAGGTAGAAGAATAGGCATATCATTATCAATCAAATCAAAATCTTCTAACTCATCTACACATGTCACATCATGCTCACAATCATCAATCAAATTGGCAAGATTACAATCAGAATTATTAACATCATCAACAGATTTATTCTCGTGTATCGGCACATCAGGGGAAACATCACATGGAATACTAGAAGAAATATCATGCATTAAGGTCGGGGCAGAGAAGCTTAATGTATTTGAACCCAAAGGTTCCATAACATTTTCAGTATAGACATGTTCTTCTAACATAACATCATAATCATCATCATCATCATGATAGGGATTTTGCAATCTAGGATAATTTTCAATCCTAAGGTCGGAGCTATTACAAGAATAAAACTCTAATTCATGAGGATGACTCATATCATGTGGTGTTGTTCCTGTTTCCCTAACGGATTCCCATTGATGGGTTTTCTCTGCAATCTCGGCTAAAAAATTCCATGCATCATCCACAGATTTATCAATAAACTCACCATTACACATAGACTCAACCATGGTTCGAGATTTAAAGTCTAGTCCCTCATAGAGGATGACGACAAGTCTCCACTTCTCAATTCCATGGTGCGGACATTCACTCAACAAATCATTAAAACGTTCAAAATAGTGAAAAACAGTTTCCTCATCCAATTGGACAAAACAATTGATATTTTGACGAATAGCGATGGTCCTATGATGTGGAAAAAATCTTTGGAAAAATTGATTAGTGAGTTGTTCCCAAGTGGTGATTGATTGTGGTCTCAAACCGTAAAACCATGTTTTGGCCCTTTCCTTTAAAGAAAATGTAAACAAACGCAATTTGAGAGAGTCTTCGGACATATGATCAGGTTGCATAGTCCGACAAATTTGTTCAAACTCTTTTACATGAGTATAGGGGTTCTCAGAATCGAACCCTCGAAATATAGGAAGTATTTGTATCATGCTTGCATTTATTTTAAAAGGGTTATTGGTTTGAGGTAATACAATACATGATAATGGAATTTTTATTGACGGATACATGTATTCATGGAGAGCATGAGGTTGGCCCATTTTGAAAAGACACAAAGCCCACTATTTGGTTTTAATGGGTTTGGATTTTTGGGAAAATTTTGGTTTTTTGATGGGATATATTTGAAAGAAAATTTGGTTTAAAAATGGGAGCAAAGTAGAAATTTGGTTTTAAAATTGGGAGCAAAAGATATTTTTTTTTTTTTTTTTTTTTAAAAAACAGGGAAAAAAAGTAAAGTTAATTTTTTTTTATTTATTTATTTTTTTTTTTAAAGAAAATAAAATTTGGTTTTTGAAATGGGAGCACGCCCACTGTTTGTCCTCTAATGGAATTGAAGGAAGGCTGCGGCCCACGAAACACTAAGTTTTAATTTTGAAAGTTTAATTTGGCCCAGTTGGTTAAGGCCCGACGTTTGTTTTAAAACTTTGGTTTCGCGGTCCACTTTTGAGTGGAATACAAGTCCACAATCAGTTATAAGCTCAGCTGGGTTTAAACCCAGAATACAAAATACAAGTCCAATGGAGGAATTTAAACAAGCCCACACAAAATAAATACAAGCCCACAAATTAAACAAACAAGCCCAAAAATAATTAATTACAAACCCAAAATAGAAAAATAAAAAGCCCAAAAAATTGGGTTAATTATTACAAGCCCACAATTAAAAAATTGGAAGCCCACAGGTTGGGTTCTCTCAATGGAATGGGTTTAGGCTTACCTTTTTAGCACAGCCCAGCTGCTCTGATATTGTTGCAAAAACCCAGTTGGGTTTTGGTTCTTTTCCTTGGTGGCGTCCCAGCAGAGGAAAAACAGGTTCAGAACAGCAGGTCCAACAACAAATGAAGTGAAGCAGATGCAGATGCAAATGCTATGAAATGAAATACAAAATAGCTAAAGAAAAAAACAAGAAAAACATAGCACCAATCCCCGGCAGCGGCGCCAAAAACTTAGTAGGCTTTTAAAATGTCCTAAAAATTATCCCCGGCCAAAAACTTGGTGGGCCCGGAGATATGTATAAAATTATGCGCAATGAAAACGGGGGCCTACAGTAATACCGCAAGTGCACGGTCGTCGGTTGTAGCTCGTGCAAATACGGGTCGATCCACAGAGATCGGGTGTGTTTTGGAGTGTTTAGCTAATTGGGTTCCTAAATTGCTATTGTTGGGCTTTGATTCTCCTTTGAGTAAATTGGGTCTAATGGGTTTGTTTTTAACAATGAAATGAACTGAGCTTGGGCTCAGTTGGTCTTGAAGTGCACTAGGCTTTGGGCCTTTGAATGATTTTGAAATGGATTGAACTGAGCTTGGGCTCAGAAATGTGGACTATGGGCTTTGGGTCTTAAACCTTGTTTTGGGCTTTTGGGCTCAATGGGATTGAGCTAACAGTGGACTGTGGCAGCAACAGGAGAAGAAGTAGCAGCAGTTAGGCAGGAAAAGGCAGCTGCAGCAACAGCAGGGTTGCAGGGCAAAAGCAACAGCAACAGCAGCTGCACAAGCAGTGCACAGCAGCACAAGGCCAAGAAAAGAAAGCAGAGCTGGCAGTGAAGCAAAAACAATGCAGCAGTGGGGGAAGGAAAGCAAAACAGTGGCCAAAGGCCAAAGATGGAAGCAAACCAGAGAGCAAAAGATTGGCAAAAACAGCAAAGACTAAACAGATTAAAAACTAAACAGCAACAAAACAGTGAACAAAAACAAAACAAAATGGAGCAAAGTGAAAGTGACACAAAGGCAATTAGCCTAAGGCAGGGGAGATGGTGAAGCTAACATGGAGCAAAACTAAGGCACTCTTTTAGAGTGGGAAGAGAACTAGCTTGCTCATTGTCACTGGTGAGTACTAGTTTCTCCCCACTACTCAATCAACACAATGCATCAAAGCTTTAATCTAACATTTCATTACTTAACAGTGAACAACAACTAACAGTGAACTAGAGATGGCACTAACAAGACATTAACAATGATTCTAACACATAAACAAGAACAACACATGTTAACAGAACACATGTAACAGGAATTGATTGGAAATTAAAACTGAACATTAACACAAGCACATTACACAGGAAAATAACACTTTTAACATATGCAGTGAAACTAAAATTGAACATTAACAGGAACTTGCACAACAAACATGAACATAACTGAAATTGAACTGAGCTTGAAAATGGCTAGTCCAGCATCCCTTTAACACTAATCCCACACCCATATTTATACCCAATACCCAATTAGGGTTTACAATCAAAATCCCCAAATTTCTCCAATCGACAGTACAATTAGGGTTTCCCCTTTTTCTAGTGTTCTGGGTCTAATTTTTCCCATAACCCTACTCTCATCCTCTCCTAAGCAGTTCTATTACATCAATTGGGGTTTTCTAGAAAAACCCTAAATTATAAAGAAAATTAGGGTTTTCAGACTTGGGAGAAAATTACCATACTCTTCTGATTTCGTTGTCCCCTCTGCGATTAAGCTCATACCCATGCTTCCACTGACATTGTAGCTTCATTCCCATGCCTTTTCTAGCTTCTCTAGCTCGATCTATCTCATCAGTCTCTTACCTAGGGATTAGAATAGGGGAGAGCTTGATGGAATAGATAGGTAGAGAGATAGGGTGGTTGTGATGATGTGGTATTTGGTAGTGACAGTGGAGAGTTGGTGGTGGTGGCGGACATAGTGGTACGGCGGAGCGGCAGTGGAGTTGGTGGTGGAGCAGTTGCAGAGGAGAAGGAAGGAAGAAAGAAAGAGGAGAAGAATGGGTCGAGTTTAGGGTATAGGTATAGGTTGCTAGTGTGTTAGGCGGCTTCATCAAATTGGATGAACAGCGAGGATGAGCCGTGGGATGTGGAGCTGGTAGGTAGATCGGACGGTGATGCGGAGGCAAGCGAGGAGCGACCGTCGGATGAAGTGATACAACGAAACTAACGGTGCTAGATTAGGTTAGGTGCTGTAGTGTAAGGCGGAGATATCAAACTTTGATGAACAGCAAGGGAGCAACCGTTGGATTCAACTACCATCTAATCTGAAGGCTTGGAATTTCAGCGCTGTGGTGCTTGGCAGAGACTTCAGATTTTGATGCTCTATGAAGGAACGACCGTCGGATGCTTCTGAGAACTGATCTGATGGCTGAGAATGGGGGCGTTTTTGTGTGTAGAAAATGAGGTTGTGCGCACCATTCTTCGCGGCTTCCTTGCGTGATTTCTCCCGGCTTTTCACTACTTTTCTGCTCTTTTTGCTCCGCAAGTCATCCAGACTTTATTTATTACCTAAAAATGCGAAATTAATTAATAAAAATATTTATTCTTGAAAACAATGAAAATACAGAATATGGGATAAAATGTAGAATTAATGCATAAAAGATGAGTTAAAATGCCAACAAAAAGGGATAAATATATACAATATTTGGCACTCATCAATAAGATACTTCAAACTTTTACAAGTAGAAGACAAAGGCAGCAATAAGACCTTTTCATAATACCCAAATAGGAGGCAATAAACTTAAAACCTCTAATTAGGGAAGATAAGCGTCCCTAAGGAGTGCATAAACCCGATCAGGGCGCCACTGTACATGGTTGAGCTAAGGGTGACTGGGGCGTCTAGAGTGGTTCAAGACATCCTTAGTAAGTCCTGGCTGTGATGCACTCGGTCCTCAAGAAACCCCACTTAGGGTGTGCTCTCGTAACCATAAGCCATATCGGCAGAGGGATAAGAGGCCACGAAAACAACTGGTTGTTGCATCACCGGATGGGAGGCGCCCACCCTAACCCGGTAGGGGTAAGCTTCCTTAAAGGGACAATCAGGGGGAATATAAAGGACGACACCCTCCATTAGGGAACTGAATTGTGTCAAAGACGACAATGTCATGAGGCTACTACTCACGAGAGCATTTAGATCTGTCGCAGTGTTGCGTGAAATTATCCAGCAGAGGAAAAAATACGAAAGATGATAAGGCGAGATCAATGGGCTTCCTGCAATTTCGTCACCTGACCAAAAAGATTACTCTGGGAAAGAATAAGACCTATTAACAGAGTAAGGCTAAATAGGACCTCTTAATTAGGGAGGCGTAATAAGACCTTAAAAAGAAACACAAATAGACCTGTGAGACCATTATTTACAGATCATAGAGCGAACAACAAAAGATGAAAAACAAATGAAGTAACTAATGCAGAAGAATGGTCTAAGAGCAACTGCAGTGGTGCGAGTATAACCAAAGACCAAAGAGGGAAAAAAAGATCAAATTTTGGGTTTAGTACGATGTGTGACGCTACGGTGGAAAGACAAAATTTGATCAGACGTACATTATACGTTCACCTGGTGTGGGGCGTAGAGCATACCAACGCCTTATTGGGTAGATTCTAAAAAAAAAATGAAAGAAGTGGGGCGGAGGTATAAAGCCCTCCCCACTAAAATGGTTTTGAAAACAAAGAATGGGGTGGGGGTATAATGCCCGCCCCATACAAAAAAAAAAATGGGGCGTAGACTTTACGTACGCCCCATGTGGAGCGTAGACTATACCAACGCCTGATGTGGGGCGTGGAATATACGTCCGCCTGATGTGGTACGTGCACTATATGTCCGCCTGATGTGGTACGTGCAAAAGAATACCAACGCTCGACTATATTTGGGTTTAGTCTTGGTCCCAGACCAAATATACTCTGGGTTTTAGCCGTTGATCAAAATTTGATTGATAGTACGTTCCACTACGTCTGTTCAAAAGACCAAATATTTGGGTTTACTCTCCCACTGTGGACGCTCTAAGAGCAACTGCAGTGGTGCGAGTATAACCAAAGACCAAAGAGGAAAAAAAAGATCAAATTTTGGGTTTAATCTGGTGTGTGACCCTACGGTGGAAAAACTAAATTTGGTCAGACGGACATTATACCAACGCCTGGTGTGGGGCGTAGAATATATCAACGCCTGGTGTGGGGCGTAGAGTATACGTTCGCCCGAAGGAGAAAAAAAAAATAAAAA
>NW_020625264.1:4340767-4361136 GCF_003573695.1 Papaver somniferum
TTAAAAAAAAAAAAAGGGCGGACATTATACCAACGCCTGGTGTGGGGCGTAGAATATATCAATGCCTGGTGTGGGGCGTAGAGTATACGTCCGTCTGGTTATGGGGCGTGGACTATATAAACGCCCGACTATATTTGGGTTTGGTCTTGGTCGCAGACCAAATTTGGTCTGGATTTTAGTCTTTGATCAAATTTTGATCGATGATCCGTCCCACTACGCCTATCAACTGGACACTATATTTGGGTTTAGTCGTCCATTGTGGACGTTCTAAGGCGAACAAATAAAGAAAAAAGAACGCAAAAGGAGGTCATGAACTTATAAAAAGGGACAGGTTGGTCAAGTGGTATAGCCGGATTACAAGGTGAAAGTATTAAGAACAAATAGAAGACTAAAGTGCGAAAAGCGAAAGCGATTGGTAACATTAAAGTGACTGAGGCAGAACCAACATCAAGGTATGTAACTAACCTAAAATTGTAAGGTCCGAAAAATACGCATGGCAAACATATTCAAATGCCCTATCACATACGCGTGTATGATCGCCTAATTCTTGTCCCTAAGGACAAAAAACAGAGGCAAGTACGAGAATACAAACTTAAGCGGGCAATGTTGTTCTCCCTTACGCACTTGAATTATTCGGACTTATTCTTTTTATTATAACATAAAGGGAAAGTGTTTGTCACTAACAATTGAGTGCAGGAAAAAGGCTAACTTTAATGCCACAAGAAGAAGCAAGTAAGAAAAGATATTTATAGATATGAAAACCAGGACTATACAATAAATTTGATTGTACACGGGTAGAAACAAAAGACAAAATAAGAAGAAAAGGGAATAAAGTTCCAAATAGAAAATAAGGACGAACTAAGTCATCAGCCTGCACGGTCATCCTCCGTATCAGATGAACTCGCGTCCTCATTGCTTTCTCGACCGCTCTCTTCTTCTTCCTCATATTCCTCCCGACTGTCAGAAATGTATATATCTTCGTCATAGGGAGGAATAACAGGGAAGTCCAACGTCACAGGAGGAAGATTATGTAAGGCGCGGATTGCATCGGCGTTTTCTTGGAGGTGATCATTCAGTTGACGAAGTGCCTTCTTCTGGGTATTGGAGACGGAAACTATCAACTTCTCCTTAAGCTTACAGTACTTGGAATCCCTGGCAGAAAGTCTCGACTTTAGAGACTCGTGCTCAGAATCCATAGCAGAATACTTCAGCTTCAGGGAATTCAGCTCCTTCGTTAGATCATCAATCTGTTGGAGATGATTCTTCTAAACAGCTAAAAAGAGGAGGAGACAAAAAGTTAGTATCGCATGTGAAAATGATTAAAATAGTGGCCTTCATACATAGAGCAGGCAAGCTAAAACAACCTTCTTTTTCAAAAAGGATAGTCTTAACGATATAAGCGTGATCTATTTCTAAACTATGGCGGACTGCCAAATCTGTCCTAGCGTTATCAATAACTCTTGCAGCCCATTAAAATTCCTCATTGCTCCCAATAAGTGGGTGTTAGCGGATCATATTTTTGCGGGAAATCAAGGCGTTATTTTCGCCTATGATCGATCCCTCTCTACCTGAGCTGAGAGAATTGCGTCTTGGAAGTCATTTAAGGCGTGAGCGCCCTTAAGAATGGCTTGGCCTTTTTCAATCATTAAGGCACTCCTCTTCGCCTTTAAATCCTTAATTTCTTCTTTAGCTTCACGAAGGCGGATCCTGAGGCTATTATTGGCAGATAGCGCAGATCTAAACTCGCTTTTAAAAGTCTCATACTTTGATCAGGGCTCTTCCAGATCAAAAGTTTCTAAATCTTCAATAGAAGGATCATTCAGGGCGGCATTAAGATGTTCTAAAAGAACAGAATCTTCAACAGGATGACTGATCGCTTAATCAGTTAAGTTGTATAGCTCTGCAAATACATGTAATCAAAGGAATGCGAAAAAACACCTTGGCACCTAAATTAAAGAGAAATTATGAGTTGTAACAATGAGCTGGGTATTCCTTTCGCGTAGCTCCACCACTTCCTTGGCATAAACAGAAAGCTCGCCTTCAGCTTTCCGCCTTCCGTCCACATTATAGGGGAACTTTTCGCGCAAGTCATGGATTACAGCTTGGGATACCTTGTGGCTCTGCATAAAAAAGATAATGAACGTTAGTAACCAAGGAGAAAGGTTATCATAAATTGGTAGGAAGGAAAACTCACCAGAGAGTTTAGAGAGGCCGGAAAATCCGGATTCACAATAGAGGGAATGCCATAAAGAGACTCATGGCTTGAAGAAGGAGCATGTCAAATCTTTACCACCGTGTCCAGTGTACGAGTAAGCGCGAGGTTATCTATCGCCGCTAAGGTCCCACTGAGGACCTCAGGGAGTTGTCCTAGGGAGGACTCCGACGCATGATCACCTGAAGGGAGTAAGACGTCTTCATCAGAAAGGGCGTTGAGATCAGCAGTAGGATCCACTTTCCTCTTTCTTGCAGCCGCCTCAGGTGCAGGGATTTGGGGCGTAATCATTTGTTTCCCCTTCGATTTACCCCTAGGAGGGACAGATATCTTAGTAGAGCCAGAAGCGACATCTTCGTGCTCAGCCTACGCAAACGAAGATAGGTAAGAAACAAAGACAACAATATTATTAAAAAAATACGAAATTATTTCTTACCTCATTCGAGTGCAAAGGTTTCGCCCACAACAATTTATTCTTCCTATTCTTAACCTAAAAATTAAGGAATACATTAAGATCGCATAGATATTTTAGAAGGTGATGTGATTTTAAAGTTGTTTGTAAAATGGCAAATAAGATGTCGTTCCTCTCGAAATTGTGAAGGATACTTTAGACTTAAATTAAAATAGTAAACTCAATATGAAGTAGTTATCAATATTATAAAAGCACTGGAACTCAGGATTCCACCAATCTCAAATTTCTGTGAGATTTAATCTAATCAATATTCATGCAACTCTTTACGTTTAAAGTGATTCTAATATTTTGCAAAGGATGATTTTTATAATAACAAGTGTATTTTGAAAGCATAGAATATCAAAAACCTAAGTCTAAGCATAAACTATCAGGAGAAATCTAAATTGCTTAGGAAAAATCATTCAATCAACTCTTAATCAAGGCAAATAATCATAAAAGAGATTGCAAAAATTAATTATATAGAAATTACCACACAAATATTGGAAATTGGCTTCCTCCGTCGCCTTAACAATAGGGTTTAGCTTCTAATATTAACCATGTTTACCAAAATACATCTTTGTTGCTCAAAAGTTGATTAAAAGAGTGAAAAGTATAAAGCAGAGGGTTTTGTAACAAATATAATTGTTACAGAGACAGAGAAGCTTAACAGAACTGTTGCGAAGTGAAAGTAATAGTTGGAAAAATCGTTCCAAATGGTATTGAATATGAAAATTAAAGTAGCGCTTCATGCGACTGATCGTTCTGTTGTTGTTTTGCGATAGTTCTCTGCGACTGACCTTAACATGTCTTTGTTCTTAATCTTCTTCCCTGCACCACCATCAGCAGCAGAACCCCATCTCTTAAACTTGATTTTTTTGGCTTCTCTAAGGCTCTAAACTTCTCCTAGTCTTACGTACAAACTTCTATCACTTATCCTAACTCCTTTTGTAGGCCACGAGTCGATTAAATCTCCACAAAATCTTGGTTTATCTCCCGATCTTCCAAACTTCTCCCAAGACTCAACCAAGGCCACATACATCCTTATCCAGCGTAATATCTCCTCCTAAATCTTCAACAGAAACCCGAGTGTAACTATCTCCCTATTTTACGTAACCCAATTTGATCGAGTCTAATGGACTTATCAACCCTGTTTAGTCCAGACAGGGCCTACGCGAATGAAATCTGTGATTGAATCTCGCTAACCCACCTCCAAAATCTAAACCCTAAATTTGTTCTTCCTTTCCCGCCAATTTATGAATTCAAAAGCAAGGGGATGGAGTGCCCTTAAATAACATCCGGGTGCCTTTACCACGATGGGTGCCCCGGGGGTGCCTTTAGCAACTTTTCGCGAAAATATTTCCAAAAATGTTTGTTGGCCAAAATACCTACACACATAAAACACCATAATAAGTACAAAAATGGGTACTAACAATATATAGAATCGAGACAAATTGGACACAAAAATGTGTCCATCAGAAGACGAATGTAAGAGGGAAGATAGAAAAATACCTCTTTGTTCTCCTCGGGCAGGTTAAGAACCCAAGGTTGATAATGAGCAAATTTAGTAGGGAAAGCACGGTCAGATCCATCAATACCGCTAACAACAACGTAAGGGCCGTCCCTTATTAGAGGATACTTCATCCACTAAGTATCCTTGGACCAACGTGCGCAGTGGTTGAAAATGTTGTGAAAATCGACATCACGCATGATTCTATCGCCCTCGGGGATGTCATCAGCGCGTCTCAAATGAACTCCCCAGCGATAATGTTCGTCAGCCACAAGGGAGACGATGTAGTTTTTGAAGAAATTGTCCACTGTATATTCTTCTCGGTTGGGAGGAGCAGTCACATACTTTGGATAGGAAGATCCCAGGCCCGCAGCGCATTTGGAATACTCCACCATTATCTTAATGGCATCTGCGCAAAATCTTGGCGTGCGCTAGAAGTTCTTAGAAGAGAGGGATTTTTGGGATGAAGAGAGGAACAAGGAGGCCTGCGAAGAGTTGCCCAAGCGTAACAATGACTTTCTTGTCATCCTATTGCTCGCGCGATAGCCGTTCCAGATCAAGAACAATATTATAAAGTGAACAAGGAGGAATGGTTAGATCAATCCCTTTCAACTCAAAATCGACTTGGAATTGCGCAACCTCCTCAAGTTGTTTCTTTCCTCCTTTGGGGGGCATGATCAGTATGGGAATGGGGAAAAAATGTTGAAAAACAAAAGGAAGATCAAGAAAAGGAAATGACAGAGATGAAGATAATGAATGAGATATGACGATAAAGATGAAGATGAGGATGAACAGCAACAGCAGAAGAAATATGTAGAGCATAAAAATTTGGAGGAAAAAAGAGAAGTGAAAAAGCGTAAAAAAAAAGAATAAGAGAGTGTGTATATATATATATATATATATATATATATATAAGATGTCGTTCCACTTCCCGAGACAACCCACCTCGCACGCGCCCATTAACTTCAGGACCAATAACAAGAGGTTGTTACCTACAAATAAGGTGGATTCAAAGACGTGTCAAATCGAAGAGCTATTGAATCAACACGTGTAGAAAGACCTGCTGAAAATTAGGAAAAGTGTCGGTGGATCTAAAAAATTACGATGTGTTAGAGTAATGCGGGATAATGAAGTTTCTCTTATCGCCCTTTCTTTTGAAAGATCGATATGAGAAGAGGCAAAATGTGGGAGAAAAATATCGCATAACCTCTATGAGCGCGATGAAGATCACTCAAGTAACAGGCGAATACTACGCTCAATTAATCCCTGTTGACGAATGCGATGACGTCACCCAGTCACACCAAACACATGAAGACCAGCGCGATAGTAACACGAAGAACATTAATAGAGGTGATTGTATCTCCCCCCACATCTTGAAAATAAAGAATTAATTAACTGTCCTCCACTAAGTAACCCCCATAAAAAGGACCATAAGCCATTGTAAAAAGAAAAATATGATTTTGGAGGGTAGTTCTAAGAAATTGTAGAGAAGGAAAACGGTCTTGTTCTCTAAGTTAGGGTTTTCCCTTCTAACGTTTTGTATTCTTTCTCATTTATCTAATAAAACTATTTGTGAGATTTCTATAGTGTGTTGGTGTGTTCTTAACAAATTAGTAAGGGTGTAGTTCGTGGGATTTCCTACAACTACAAAATCAACACAATAAAATAAATAAAATGAACAGAGAGGGAATGAATTGTTTGGTAATTATTCATCAGCTGCATCTTCTATTAGTAAGCCAATATTCACATGAACAATTATTTGAATCAATATGCAAGAAATGTTTTATAGTTTCTTGTAAGCAAGATCTAGTATAGTAATATATCAATGGTTTTTACACAAATCAAGTCCTCTACATGTCGGTTCATTACTCCATCCAAAAGCCACTACTCAAACACATTATCTCCAATACTGCCAACAACAATTTTCATTAATAATGCAACCGTAGTTTATAACCATCCAAGTACACATAATAGTTCATACTAATTTAAGTACTCATGCGGTTCCAAAATGTATGCTAAATAACGATTCTGGATAGGTTGGTTGGGTGCATAATTTAAACGACATTTGTACACAACATGAAATTACAAGGAACATGTATAAGTCTCAATAGAAATGCCAGTCAGAGATTTTAACCAGGTACTCGACTATAAAAACATAATCATACATAGCTAAGTCTATAGGCCTCACTAGAATTACCAGTTAGGGAACATATCCCACTACTCCAACCACAATCAATGTGTCGAAGTGTACCACATACTGAAAAACAAATTCAATACCAATCAAATTTTAGTAGCATACAGAACGTACAACAACAATTTCACCACCATCACCTTAACAACCACCACCGACAACAAAAAATCACTACTAAATTCCACCACCAGCACCTGCACAATCACCACCACCATCACCTCCACTACAACATCATTCACCACCACATCAACAACCACCAATTGACATATGATGTGATTTTCAAAGTTATTGCAGTAATGAGTTCAAACTCTTGGACTTGTGAAAGATTATATCTAGACTTAATTTCTAAAACTAAAACAACAATAAACTTAATAAAAGATTATACCAATATTAAAAGAAACCAAACACAGGATTCCACCGTTAACCACTTACCAATGACTCAATAATATTAATAATTATTTAACTCATACATCTATTTAGATTCTAACTATTTCCTAGAAAACTCAACAATATTAATAATTATGCAACTCATACATCTATTTTGATTCTAACTATTTCCTAGAAAAGTAGATTTTCAAAACAATAATTGTGAATCACAAGTATAGCATATAAAGAACCCTAGGCTAGGCGTATACCATCAAGAGATATCACAAATACTTAATCAAAATCATATATCAAATTTAATTCAATGCAAATAATCATATAAAGTTGCAATTAAAATAGAGTTTACCACATAATAAGTAGATAATTCGCCTGCTCCGTGCCTTGGCAATGGGGTTTAGCTCCTCATATTAATCATTTGCTCAAAATACATGTTTGTATCTCAAAAGTTGATTAAAAGGGAGAAAAGAATACAATGTAGTCATTGAAGGTCTAAAACAGAACACTGAACGGTTATAAAGGGTTTCTGTAACAACAGGTAAGAAACGATGAAAGAAAGGTGTTGTAAAACAACGACACCTCCCGCGACACTATGTATGCAGAATCTAGGAACGACGGTGAACAATCTCTTTAGCTGGCATACTCTCATCGATTACAGGAGGAAGTATCCTGATGCGAATTCCAATTGATGTACACGAGTTTGCACTCACATACTAAAATTCATATATAAGTGACAGAGTCAAACAAATCACATGGTAAGATTAAGAAGATAAAAGTAGCAATAAATGTTCGCGATGTTGACTAAGGTGAACGGTATTTCCCATATCTATCTAAAGGCCACTGCCAAGACGAATCCTATCCTAATTGACTGAGATACTGGTCTGGACTAATATAACCATAACTGGAAAATACAAGGGAACCGGAGGTCGATAATCCTAATTCTAGATCAACTCAGCTGGCATATACAAGGGCACCAACGGTTGATTTATTGAACAATAATAATAAACTTTTTTTTATTCTTTTCTTTATATTATTTTTTTCATATATTATTTTTTTATATACTTTGATTGGTCTAATTGGTCTGGTCTTTTATTTTTTTTCTTAGTACCCAATCACTCAACTTCATCCTAACAGTGGTAAAAGTTCAATGTTGGGCCCACCAAATCACTTAGAGAAACAAAAAATAAAACAGAAGGAAATAAGATGACTCCGAAATACAGTAAGACTACCATGTTATTTCTAACACCTGGCCTTTGTTCTTTTATTAATAGACTCTATTTTGTGTTCCTGTACTCATATAACCAAGATATTTGCATCCACTTAGATTAGTTAGTGTAATCCTTAATTTACAAAAAATTCTAGGATATGGAGTTTAATTATTATACAAAAAGTTTCTACCCCATCCCCAATATTAAATCTAACATTATCCTCAATGTTTCTAATGAAAAAGCAATACCAAAATTATGAGTAACATGAGGAATAAGTAAAGAAAGAAGTCAGAAAGATAGTACCTGGGTAAAGCAAACATTCCTTCCACAGAGAACAAGGAGAGAACAAAACAAAAATAATATACATTATACAGCATACAACTACTTCGATGGTCAATCAAGGTAAATAGGGTCCTCCAGAGGAACTTCCTCAATGTTACATGTAATAAAAGGTTCTAAAAAGGGTTTCAATCTCTGACCGTTAACCTTCGAAGAACTACTACCATCCGGTGTCTCAATCTCAATAGCTCCATGAGGAAAAACAATGCGAACTACAAAAGGACCCGTCCACCGAGAGCGTAACTTCTCGGGGAAAAGATGCAAGCGGGTATCATACATAAGAACTTTTTTATCGGGAGAAAATGACTTCTTTTTTTGTCTCCAATTTCTAAAGAAAATTCATGTAACAAAAGGATCCATCCAATCAATCTAGGTTTAATATTCTTCTTGGAAAGAAGATATTTCAAAGCAGCATGATCAGTGAATATTATGACCTTAGAGATAAGGTCTAAATTTGTCTAACGAAAACACAATACTAACAGTTTCTTTTCTGTGGTGGTATAGTTCAACTTGGCATCATTCATAGTTTTTATAGCATAGTAATCACATGAAGTAATTTGTTTTCTCGCTGACCTAGCACAACACCAATAGTATAATCTGAAATGTCACACATGATTTCAAAGGGTAGGTTCCAGTTGGGTGCCTGGACTATAAGGGCGGTAGTGAGTTTAGTCTTAAGCTTCTCAAAATCCTATAAACAAGCATCATCAAAGACAAACTTAACTTCTTTTGCAAACAAATTGAAAAGAGGTCTAGAAATCAAGTTAAAATCCTTAACGAATCGACGATAAAAAGCAGCATGCCCTAAGAAGACCTAATACCTCTTACGGTCTTATGGACCCTTAAAGTCTTAATAAGGTCTACCTTGGATGTCAACCTCCATATCCATAGAAGATACAATATGCCCTAATACAATTCCTGAACGAACCATGAAGTAATATTTCTCCCAATTAATCATTAATTTCTTTTCCTTAAACCTAATCATCCATAAAGACCTCTAACAACCGTTCTACAATGTCAGTAAATATGTTTATCATACAATGTTGAAAGGTCGCAGGGGAATTACATAGCCCGAAAGGCATGCGTCTATACAAAAAGGTACCAATAGGACAGGTAAAATTAGTTTTTTTTGTTCTTCAGGGGAAATCACAATCTGATTGTAACCAGAATATCCATCTAGAAATCAATTTTGACTATGGCCTGATAATTGCTCAAGCATTTGATTGATGAAGGGAAGGGGAAAGTGATCTTTCCTAGTGACCTTGTTCAATTTCCTATAGCCAATACAGACACACCGACCCATGGTCACTCGGGTTGGGATTAAATCGTTGTTATCATTTTGTACTACTGTAATACCGGATTTCAGGACAACCTGAACGGGGCTGACCCACTTTCTTTCTAAAATTGGATAGATAATGCCTGCATCTAACAGTTTAAGAATCTTTGTTCGACCTACGTATTTTGTATTAGAGTTTAGTCGATGTTGCATCTTCCTGGTAGGTTTGGTGTCTTATTCTAAATAAATCTGATGTATACACACAATAGGACTTATACTGTTAATATCTTCTATGGTCCACCCTAAAGCTTGCTTATTATTTTGAAGGATAGTTACTAGCCTATTTTTCTGATCACTATCCAAGTCGGATGCTACAATCACAGGTAAATTATTAGATGGGCGTAAAAACATATACTTCAGGGAATCTAATAGTTGTATGAGGTCCATCTTAGGAAGCTCTTCTAGTGAAGGAACTGGGTAGACTTAGAAACTGGTTGTGGTTCGAATCTAGGTTTTCATCCATTAATAGTGTCTATAAAAGGGGATGAATATAACAAACCATTCACCATTTATCACATTATCATCATCAAAATTTATCCCAAAGTGGGCTAGGCTTTTCTCTAATGGATTTTCTAGCAAAGTGTTCGATAATGACTCCTCGACTAATGTTCCTATCATGTGTTACTTTTTCTATGCTCGAGTCATCTAGTTCATAGGGTAGATTACTAATATTGAAATGTTTAGCTCAATAGTCATGTTCCCAAAAGACAAATTCATAATACCGTTCTGATAGTTGATGATCGCATTGGATGTAACTAAAAACGGGCGACCTAAAATTACTGGTATCTGGAGAGTCATCTGAGTAGGTTTTATCTCACGAAGCCCCATCTCGAGGTACACATGGTATGAAAGTAAGTTCACACTAGATCCTAAATCAAGTAAAGCTTTATCTATCCTATAGTTACTTATTGTGCAAGAAATGTTAGGTGAACCTGGGTCTTTGTATTTAGGAGTAGTGGTCATATGGATAATTATACTTACTTGACTAGCTAAAAAGACTTTCTTTGGAACATTCAACTTACTCTTTCTAGTAAACATATCCTAAAGAAACTTAGCATAAGCAGGAAGTTTCCTAATCACATCTAATAAAGGAAGGTTTATGGTTACTTGCTTAAAAACCTTAATTATATCATTAAAATTTGATTCATATTTGGTTGGTACTAATAGCTGGGGAAAAGGTGTTCTGGGAACAAATCCAGGCTTATCATGAACCTCATCGTTCTCTTTAAAGACTCTATCAGTGTCTCTTATTTCTTGTTCAGCAGGGTGAGCTACAACATGTTCATTATCAGGCATGGAAACCTTATTTTCTATATCTCTACCACTACTAAGGGTTTTAATCGCATTCACATGATCCGATGATCTTCCTTCTACTTCATGAACTCCTCTAAGATTGGATCGAGTCTGACTAGGAAACCTTCTGTTATCTCTCTCACATAGAGTTTAGATATTTGGATAACTTGAAGTTCTAATTTAGCAAAGTTCTGCATGGTTTCCTGTTGAAAACTATGGTGGTTCTGTGATAACATCTCTTGTGTCTTTGCTAACATGTTAAAAGAATCTTCTAATCTGGGCTTTTTATTCTCAGAAGGGTATTGGAACTGGGTTGGACCTGAAGAATTCTTAGTCTAACCAAAACCTGGGGGAGCCTGGTGATTACTAGACTGACCTTGACTTTGTCCCTTTGACCAAGAGAAATTAGGATGGTTCCTCCGACCTGGGTTATAAGTGCATGTGCTTGCTCTTCATTAATCCGTCCTTCCTAAAACGATTTATTGGGCCTCTATTCCACAACTAGAGACTTGAGAATTTCTAATTCTATCATCAGTTTCAACAAAAAACTTATTCTTAGACCGACCCAATTCCAATGCTTCTAATCTTCTAGATAAAGTAGCAAAATTAATATCTGACTCAAAACTTGTATCTACCTTGTTGGTGTTATTCCTATTGACCTGAAGTCTTTTAGGACGTTCGACACAAGACTCCAACTATTGGGGGTTTTCAGCTACTTCTTCTAAAAAGGAGTAAGCTTCATCAACGCTTTTATCCATGAACCTACCATCGCAATAAGACTCGACCATGGATTTTTTCGAATAGTTTAAACTGTCATAACGAATCTGAACTAGATTTATTTTCGCAAACCCATGGTGAGGATATTGCGACAAGAGATAATTGAATCTTTCTAGAAACCTGTAAAAAGTTTCTCATTATTATTGCATTCGACGACTGATCCTCTGCTTAACAGCTGTAAAAACTTATGATACAGTAAGTTCATCCCATGTTTCTATCGACTCAGATGGGAGGCTATGTAACCAAGATTTAGCCTTATCTCTTAAAGAAAGGGGAAACATTCTAAGTTTTTCTAATTGTTCCACATATTTCCTCAAAGTCCCTAATATGAAAATAAGGGTTCTCATCATTTTTCCCTAAAAATATAGGGACCATATAAATAATACTAGGTTTCAACTCATAATTAACCGTAGTGGCCGACAGTTTAATGCACAAGAGTCGGTTAGACCTAGTTGGGAACATATAATCTCTCAAAGTTGCCATCGCTGGAACAAACATAGTACTAGGGGTACTTTCTTCACAAATAAACAGATTCGTAAAACTGAAATTTCCGATAAAGATGGCTCTCAAAAGAAGAATCTTTGAGCTCCCCGCTTTCACAAGAAGAACGACTAGGATTTTCACTAATCAAACGACCTAGATTGTTTTTTTCCAACCCGCTCTCTAATGACTTCGGGCATACACTAGAAAAAATAACCAAAATAAAAACAAGAAAAATCCTAAAAGGAAGGGAAGTTTTATGCGAGCACAAACAAGGCTGACTCCACCAAAACAAACCTATTGATTTCCTGCAAACAACAAGCATGATGACTCTCTTAGATTGTGTCTAGACCAGTTTCTAACCTCCCAAAAGCCAACTAGGTATAGTTTTAACAAATCTCTGTAGATCGATCTGAATAAAGTAAGTCGAAGAGTAGTAAGGGAAGCTCAGAGGAACTTTGATACCCCCTTTTCTTTGGCAACGTTTCCCGTCAGGGAGGCTCTAATCGACTTATAGTAATCTTCCTGAACTTTTGAGTTAAGCTAATAAGATACCTAATACAATCCTCTTAAAAGACTTTCCTACAAGCTTGTTACCTTATCGGTCTCGTTCTAGTCAGTATTTTAAGCTTGGGTTCGCCTTTGGTATCGTGTTCCTAAGTCGAGAAAGAAGAGAACGGTGATGAAATCCTTATCTTGTATAATAAATGCCCGTATTCAGCCTTCAACATAAATTCACCTTAAGGAAGACAGTAAACCCACTTGCAATGGATTCGTGGGGGGATCGAAATTTGACTCCCGTACCATACGAGCGAAGAATTGTTGTAGTCGATTCGGACCACCGACTCCTATGTCAGTGTACAAACCCGAGGGGCCGAGACGGTATCGTAACCGTCATCCTTTTCTTCAAACAGTTTTATATTTAATTACCTTTCGTGGGGTTTAAAAATAAAATAATGTTCCGAAGTCCAAAGTTGAAAGTCTAAAAATAAAATAAAAATACAAAAATAATTATAAACCCTAATACAATTTTTCTAAACTAAAATAACCAATAATAAATCAAAATCTTAAAAAATAAAATAAAAATACTAAATTAAAACTTTGTCTTCTTTCTTGTTCTTTGGCTTTAAGCTTTAGCTCCAAGTCTGTACGAATCACAAACTATTTGGTCACCTTTCTTTTTGATTCCAGAAAGAAAGTTTGGTTACGTCGAAGTTTTTTCTCCTAGCTGAAATTTTAGTTCGGTTAAGTCACAAATTTTTTCTCCTAGCATAACTTTTCTATTAAACCTATATATTAAGTTTGGTTACCTCGCAAATTTTTTTCCTGACCAAATTTTCCCTGAAAACCAATATATTGAGTTCGGTTACGTCGCAATTTTTTCTCCTAACTGAACTTTGTTCTGGAAGCAAAAACTCCACTAAAGCTGAGTTCGGCTACCTATGTCTTCATAAACATTAGCCCAACTACACTTGCATATGAGTTCGTCTACCCATTCTTCAAATGTTGTAGCCGAACTTTATTATCATAGCCGAAACCAGTTTATAAATTTGAAGTATAACTAAATTTGAACTTTTTGACAATTCAAGATACGTTAACTAAATTTGAAGTATAACTAAATAAGAGTGATCTAAATTTACTTTTTAATAATCATCCAAAATTGAAATAAAGGTCCCAAAAAAAAGAGGGTGGTGCCGAAAAAATAATTCTAGAGATAAGTTTAGGACTTGGGAAGTTAGGCCTTCTATGGGTGCTGAAGTCATTCAATTTCATATGGGCTTGCAAAACACAGAAACCAGGTGAGAATTTAACATCCAAGGATGCGCAATTGGCCGTTCATAGGCCATGACTTTGGTTGGCTCCTCCGTTGATTAAAGGTCAGTGGTGCTCAACCACAAATATCCAAATCACGAGGGTGGTGCATATTTTCAGGTTAATGCAATGACAAAGAGCACCACGTCTCCATCTGTAAGCAAATGTTTACAACTAATGTGAACCGTATCACCTCCAAAGTTGGTGCGACAGTGAACCGATGGTTTCTCGGTTGCATTGTAAACGGAAATGGATGAAGGACCATGAGATCACAAATACAAGGCGCATTTTGTAAACTTACTTTCTTTTATGCTAATGTAAAATCAACTTTTTGTTCATATGTACTCTCTCAATCTATTTGTTGATTGTGTTTCTTCACACGACATCTACCTTGATCTTTCACTCATTTTCAGATTTATAAATACTTCGAATGGCTTACAACTTTTTTGACGGGGATATTGAATCAAGTGTGTAACATATGGAGCAAAATATGAACCGCCAATCAATACATATTTGATTTCACATCATTTTCGTCATCAATACCAAATCATCAGTTACTAGTACAATGAAGCTAAATACAAACAAATATTTTGTCTGTGGTCATTGCTTATAGAAGATACATGACCACTCTTATCAAGTTGCGTTGTGCATATCTCTCATATCCAATCTATCATAGGACAACTTTGTCTGTGGTATATGGCTGTTCGCTGGAATGATATCGACTTAACATATGCACCCTTTTTTCACCCTTTACAAAAGTTGTGCGAGTTCTTTAATCAATCAGAGAAACGTACTGCACTAAAAAACTGAGAGTGTAGTGGAAGTGCATGAAAATGCATGCCCATCTAGTGAAGGTATCCACTTTGCACGCACCAAAAAAAACTTCCGTATTGATCACTTATCAGTTAGCTTAACCAACAGAATCATTGTTTGATTAATCCACTTAATTGCATCAAGTCCTGTAGTCAATCATCATTAAAGAAGTTGTTTTGCAGAAGATTATAGAAGAGACCTGAAATATATTACTATAATGATTGCATGTGGTATGTGGTGGGTGGGTGTGGTCACAGTCCCTGAACATAAAATGGACCATACACTATCTGATGTGACCTACAATTATACAGCTGGCATTACATTCTGCAAGAGGGTCCTAGTGATCAGGACATCTAGAAAGAGAATGTTACACACTTTAGGTAGACTAGATTTGTGCCCGTGCTACGCACCCGTCATTTTATTTCTTTAATTCGATGTGCGTGAGGCTTCGTCCTGCCCAGTTTCGTGGGGATGCATATTTGATTTGGTGTCAGCAAGGCTTCGTCCCGTCCCGTGGAGATGCATTTTTGATTTGGTGTGCGCGGGGCTTGGTCCTGCCCCGCCCCGTGGGGATGTATTTTTAATTTTGTGTGCGCGGGGCTTCGCCCGCCCGTGGAGATGCATTTTTTAGTTTGGTGTGCGCGGGGCTTCGCCTTGCCCCGCGGAGATGCATTTTTGATTCGGTGTTTGCGGGGTTTCGCCCCGCCCCGTGGAGATGCATTTTTGATTTGATGTGTGCGGGGCTTCGCCCCGTCCCGTGGGGATGCATTTCTGATTTGGTGTGTGCGGGGCTTTGCTGTCCTGTGGGAATGCATTTTTGATTTGGTGTGCGCGGAGCATCTCCCAGCCCAGTGGCGATGTATTTTTGATTTGGTGTGGCGGGCAAACACGTTAAATAGGTGAAGAATATGTGTATATGTATATTTTATTTATTTTTTCATTTTATTTTCGCAGAAAATATGTGGATTTTTCCCCATTTATATATTAATTTGGAAAAAAGAGTCCTTATACGGTAGATATTCGATTTCCAAATTGAATTTGGACTTCCATAAAATTCCAAACACGGTAGATTAGGTTTTCCTTTTGAGTTTGTAATTTTTAAACCAATCATACGTTGTCAAGTGTCCTCGCGAATTCTAAATTGAATTTGGTTTCCTTTTTATTTATCTTTTCCTATTCTTTTTAAATCAATCATACGCTGCCAAATGTCCTTACCAAAACACTCGTTTCACAAAACTAAAGAAAGGCCTATTTCGACCAATAGAAAGTGAGGGTTTCCTCATCATTCAACGTGTGAGCTTTATTTGTCTAGGCCTTTAAGTCTTTAGATGAGGATTAATGGGATTGGTATTTGGTATGTGGTGTTTGTCAGATGGATACAGCTAAAGTCACTCAAGGAAAATAACTTTGAAAAGAAGTGGTTATCAGATCTCTCACACATAGACAAGTTTTAAGTATATTTTGGCAAGTTCTCATGAAATGGTATATAATGGGATAACGGATTCATTTAGCATGGACACTCTGAGTTCGTAGGGATAATAATTTTCCTATGAATCAGACTGCTGATCACTATATAAGCTGCGGCTAAAATTGCAAAAATAAGAATTTGAATCCCGCTTGTGGACAATCCAAGGAACATAACAGGTAAAGGTACCACTCTATGTTATCATCTACTGTAAAATTTGTATTCATTTGTAAAAACCTATAAAAATAAAAAAAAAGTGCCGCAGAATCAATCTCAACTGAAAATATTTACTAGACACCAAGGAGATCGTAATTCCGAATATTCACCGGATATAGAAAATCGCAACCTTCAAAGAGAATAGCCAAACTAAGGTAGCAAAAGGGAATATTATGTGTGAAAAGATGCCAGAGACTCGGACAGGTCAGCTGTATAGTAGGTAATAAAAAATAGAATCAACCATTGAAGTCCTCTCCTTGTATAAAAACAGAGGCATGTCTCCTTGAAATTACATAACAGAGTGAAGAAATTTCTAGACAACAAAATGTTGGGTGCAATAATGAAAAATAACGAAAAATCAATTAAATAATTTTTTTTTTACTTAGCTCATTTGTAATGGAAGTGATCAATTTGACGAAATGGATGAGCTTCCGGATTTCTGCAACAACAACATGATTTTTTTTTTGGAAAACAGAGTGAGTCACGTGTTTAACTCGTTGTCATTAAAAATGAGTCATGCTATTACCCTCACAGGACGGAAATCTCCAGGATAAAACACCTTACTACATCTACTAATAACGTATCTAGTAGATGCTCAACTTGAGCTTGGCAACTCTGAAAAAAACTTAAGGAAAAACCGCGAACGCTTAAGAAAACAGTAAAAAATATTGCTCTTTAGGTGTCTCTAAAAAATAGAGAAACTCTTTTTCCCTTGGATTTCTATATGTCCACAAAAGTAGAGAAGCCTTGTTTATATAATCGACTAATTCGACTTAAGAAAAGGAACTCTCCGATGTAGGACCAAAAATTTGTATAGTCTCTTAAAACAACTTAAAATTAAAACATTTCCAATGTGGGACTAACTAATTTTCATTTCATAAACAAAAACTAGAATTTAATTTATTTAATTTAAAACACAAAATATTATATATATACCGTTTTTCCAACAATCCCCACATGAATGAAAACCTCAATAAAACATGAAAACACAGATAGATCTTGGTAAATCAACACCCCAATCTCACGAGCCAAACTGACTGATTAGACAAATAGGCCGTGAATATTGAAGTCATACTAGCCATTTCAACGTCCCCTCTCTCACATAAAAGTGTGTTGACCCCGGGGTCATATTATGGATTGCATAAATCATATAGTATGGAGAGCTTTCATCTTTAGTTTCTCACAAGTGAGACTAAAGGTTTCTTTCACCAAAGTGAAAATGCATGAACTAGTGATCCCTTAGTGACCCTTAGGTCCTAAGTTCCAGTAATATCAAAACCATCAAAAAAACAAGAAACTCATTTTCTCAAAATGAATTAAATTTTGATAAAAACAAAAATCACATAAAAAACGAAGGAAATACCATTTTAGGTAGAGGTGTCCATGAGGTCTCGAACCTTTTTTTGTAAGATATTACCGGAACTACTTGCTAGAGACAGTGAATGCGATGTCTTGAACTACTTGCGTTTGATGTAATACGCGATAACAACCACGCATGATATCTCCAAGGTTGCTTCCAAGCTCGTGTCGTTGTGTCCGTTTTTGTTCCTGGACATATCCTGTTTCTCAGAATGCTTTAGACAATTAGCTCATATTCTCATAGGAATCAACCCACTTCCTCATTCAGATAGGTTAGTTCCATCAAGAGTGTTTACTGCTACACCCCACTTCAATCTTAAATTGAAACTATAGAACTTATTAAGACTTATTTAAAAGTCATCCTCCACATGCAGTCACATTATCACATCTACACCATAGGGAAAGGACAGGAAATGAAATGAAATTCTCTGGTAATGTTTACCTTTCACCACCAAAAATTAGTTATCTCATTCGAAACCTTGATCTTGGGATCTCCAGTCAGCAAAGTTGAGTATCTTCCATTGCAAGTTTCATTGGTGACCTTCAACCACATCCCCCTCGATGCAATTCTAACTATCTCTTTGGAAAAAACTTTAGTCAAAGGTTGCGCGGTATTGTCCTTGGACTTTATCCAACCAATGGAAATAACACCTATTGAGATTAGTTGTTTTTATATTTAGCTATTACATCCTGGCTAACACAGAGTATAAATATAGCTGGCACATGCCTATGCCAGAGAGGAATGTCTTCTAAAAAGCATCTTAGGCACCCAGCCTCCTCTCGTGCTTTATCTAATGCAATACTCTCAGATTCCATTAATGAATTGAGAAATATATGTCTATTTAAAATCCCTCGTAGAGTTAGACTCCTTTGAGTCCATCATCTAACGCAATACTCTCATATCCATTCGTAGACTTAGACTCCTCTGAATCAACTATCTAGTTTGCATCATAAAATCCCTCAACGGAATGGGGATACCTTTCATAAATCAATAAAAGGTCATAGAGTATTTTAGTTACCATAATACTCTACTTAGTGCATCTAAATGCTCTTTCTATGGACTACCAGTATATCTACTTAACTTACTCACAATATAGGTAATGTCCGCACTCTTACAGTTCATTAAATTCACCATAAATCCTATAACTCTTGAGTATTCAAGTTAAGATACTCCATTACCCTTATTTTTCTTGAGTCTACAAGAAGAATCGTATGAAGTACAAAGAGGCTTAAAATCAGACTAGTTATATCTCTTAAGCACAAATTTAACATAATGAGAATAACTAAGACTATAAATGTTAGATTATCTTCTAATCCTCATCCCTAAGTCTTTCAAGTCAACATTCTCATTCAGTGCATATTTTTAGTGGAATTAATCACATCTATGTTTGTATCAAGTATAAGCATATCATCAACATACAAGCATACAATCACACATGCATCCTTAACAAGTTATTTGTAAATATACTTGTCGGATTCATTAACTTAAATCCACTACTCATTATCACATTATCAAATTTTACATGTCATTGTTAACGTGCTTATTTGAAAACCATACAAAGATTTGTTCAACTTACAAACTTTGTCTTCACAACCTTCCACTACAAAGTCCTCAGGTTGATCTATGTAAATTTCTTTATATAATTCACGGTTTTAGAAAAATTGTCTTAACATCCATCTGATATATCTCTAAGTTGTTTATGGCAGCAATAACAATTAACATCTCAACGGAAGTAATTCTCGTCATATGTGAATAAGAATCAAGAAAATCTACACTTTCTTTTCGTTTATAGCCTTTAGCTACCAACCTATCCTTATATTTTTCCACAGTTACATCTAACTTACGTTTCCTGTTAAAGACTCATTTACATCTTATGGTCTTACTCCCTGGAGGTAAACTAGAAAGCTCCCAAGTCTGGTTCTGATGGACTGAGTCTATTTCACTAAATGAAGCTTCTTAACAGAATGGGGTTTCAGTAAATGTTATAACTTCTTTATGAGTCTGGAGCTCAGAGTAATAAGCTAGGCATATTATAAAGTCAGGTCCATAAGAAGTCTCAGTTCTAATCCTTTAACTTCTCAAAGGATCAACTCTATTTCATCTTCTTTTGAAGGTAAATTCTGAATAGTTTAAAATACGTCTAGGGGATCAACAACACATCTTTAAAGAGAGACAGTTTTCAAATTAACATGTTCAAAAAACTGAACATCCCTAGACTCCATAATAGTATTCACACCAAAGTCAGAAAAGTCACACCAAAATCAGAAAAATCAGAACACACAACCAAAAATCTATATGTAGAAGTATACTCAGCATATCCTATATGATTACACAGATAACAATTTTGGTTCTTATCTTAGTTCTCTTACGGAGAGGAATGACAACCTTAGTCAAACACCCCCACACTTTGACGTATGCATAATAAGGTTGTCTATCTTTCCATACTCATATGGAGTTTTATCTGATCCTCTAACGGTTATTCTATTCAGGATATGACAAAATTAGAGGACGACCTTCCCCCCCCCCCC
>NW_020625264.1:4361153-4452300 GCF_003573695.1 Papaver somniferum
CCCCCCCCCCCCCACACACACACACACTCACACACATACACAAACAAACAAGTTAGCGGTTAATCATTTAATAAACATGGCATAAATCATCTCTTTAATGGTTATGTTCTTACGTTCGACTATACCATTAGACTATGATGAATAAGAAGGTGCAATATCATGAATAATGTTATTCAACAAGTAAAGTTCTCCTATATGAATTTCATATTTTCCATCATGTTTAGACCTAACCAATTTAGTGGTAATATATACTTCGCTTACAATTTCAAGTTTATACTCTTAAGGCTTTTAAAGCATCATCCTTACCCCTAAGCAAGTATGCAAGAGAGTACCTCGTACAATCATCTATGAAAGTTATAAACCAACTTTTACCACCTTAGTTTGGGTTGATTCATGTCATCTAGGCCTAACTGAATTAATTTTAAGGGCTTAGACTTACTCTGAACAATTTTGATTCTACAAAGATATAACTTTTGTGTTCAATATCCAAACTAAATCTGGGTATGCGGCCTACGCTAGCAAGTTTGTACATTGACTTACCGTGAAAACACTCAAAGACACAAAACAAAGCACAAGAAACAATTATCTTCTTTTCATCAAAATATCCTATAAGCTTATATAAACCCTAAGTATTATAACCGTTGCCTAAAAAATCACTTCCCTTCGTTATAATAATTTTTCTAGATTCAATTAATATCTCATATGTTTTACCATCTACAACAAAACAAGATACAAGATTCTTGCATATGCCTGGAACATGAATACTTCATTCAATGTAAAAATATTACAGATATGATCTTCCGCTCGACCTTTCCCTTTTGTGCAACCTATGTCGCAGATGAGTTACTCATACAGAGTTTCTCGACATCCCCTATCCTCTGATAGGAGGTGAACAAGTCTTTTTTTAACCAAACATGCTTAGTGTCTCTAGAGTCCACCCACCAGTCTCTCACATTGGTTATTAAAATAACTTCCAACATCATGCCACTGAACTCGCTCTAGTTTGTTTCAACTAAATTAGCATTAACTTTCTACTTATTAAGATTTTTATGTTGTCTACAATTTATTGTCGTATGGCTAGGAATTCTATAAACATGACAATCACCCTTAATTAAAGTAATGCCAGATTCAGGTTTACGAACCATACCTTTCTTATGAAGACTACTCTTAGAGTTGTGTTTGATGTTCTCACCTTTGTCATGTTTGGAAGACTTGTGTTCATCCACATGCGCCTGTTAGCCATGTCCCTTTCAAGTTTCATGTCACAATCTTCGTTTATACTTTGATTAGGGAGATGGTAATTTCCCAATGACCTAATACACCACATCTCACAAACCTTAGTTCCGAATCGGAAAATAAAATATGAGTTTTGAAGATAACATCTAGATATAAAAACTTCGTTTGAATCATCATATCAAAAAACTCATAGTTACCCCAAAAAAACTAATTTAGTCAACAACAAATTTCTGCTCGTCAAAATTTTTCAGGAACATTTCTCTGTTTGTAAAATATCAAAAAATTACTTTCACAACTCCAAAATTCTGAAATTTTACATGGGTAACTATCAAGATGTCTACTGCATTAGGTCAAAAGGGTTCATCGAAATTCATTTTAGGTTAAGAGATAAATTTTAAACTCTATAGATGACAAAAAATTCGTTTTTATTTTTCACTCCACAATTAACATCCATGATTATTACAAACTCTAATGTCTTAAGATTGTTGGGTGCAATAAAAAAAAAATGAAAAAATCAATTAAATTTTTGTTTGTTACTTATCTCCTTTGTAATGGAAGTGATCAATTTGACGAAACAGATGAGTTCCCGGATCTCCGCAACAGCCACATGGAAAAACTTTGGAAAACAGAGTGAGTCACTTGTTCAACACGTTTTCCTTAACACATTAGCGCCCGACTACACTTAAGAGTGATGCTATAACCCTCACAAGACGGATATTTGCAGGATAAAACACCCTACTACACCTACTACTAGCATATGTAGTTAATGCTCATCTTGAGCGCAACTCCGAAACAAACGTTAAGGAAAAACCACGAACGCTTAAGAAAACAATAGAAAATATTGTTCCTTGGGTCTCTTTAAAAAATAGAAAAACCCTTTTTCCCTTGGATTTCTATATGTCTACAGAAGTAGAGAAACCTTGTTTATATAATCGACTAATTCAACTTAAGAAAAGAAACTTCCAAATATGGGACTAAAAGTTTATATATTCTCTTAAAACAACTTAATATTAAAACATTTCCTATCTGGGAATAATAAATTTTCATTCATAGGGAAAAACTAAAATTTATTTATTTAATTTAAAACATAAAATATTATATATATACCGTCATTCCAAAACAAAATCAGAGAGATATGGGTTTTAATGAAATATATCGTCTTGGTTCTGTAAACAGAGGACATAAACAAAGAGATTTAACTATGAAATGTCTTTAATTGGTGAGTTTTATTTATTTCTTGAAAGTGAGAAAGTTGAAGGAGAGTGGGAGAAATAAGCAATAAATTCAACCACTCAACCATTGAGAAGAATTATTATTCAATTTGGACGCAAACAAAGTAAATCATCACCAAGAAAACTCAAATTCATACATAGAGATCGAAGAACAAAATAGAGCAAAACCCAAATCTCAACAGGTAAATTTTAACTTGTTTTATGATTTGACGAACAATTTTTTTGTGTTTGTGAATTTGAACAAAGGGTTTTTTTATTTATTGTTTGATTTAATTTTTTATATTTTGTAGGATTTTTTGCGTGATCATAATGAGAATTAATGGAACAGAGTAACCATCTACGAATGGTGTGTGGTTGATTTATGCAGTTGTAGGTCTAAGAAATAAGGTTGCAACAACTAGAGACGCCGTCGTCACCACCGCCACCACCATGTCAAAAGCTCAACTCATAGAAAGAGTCCTGTAAACTATGACAGGGGTAGTTTTGAGGAGCATTTATCAAGGATACGGCAAATGGTATCAGAGTCACAGCTACATTCAAGGTTCAAGTCATGAAAGAGGCACCAAAAAATAAGTACTAGTAATAGAATGGGGCAGCAAAGAAAAACAATTATCATCGAACTTATGTCAACCGAGTAGGCAGCATCCTGCCAGAGTCATCAGCATGTAGTACGTTATGATGCTAATGGTGAAGCCATTTGCAGTTAATTTTGCATGGTTAAGTTGAATGAATTATTTTTGTTAACTTGTAAAAATGAAAAGTGGTGTAGTAATAATGAAATATAGATTCCGAAAGCTAAGTTATGGATACATTCATTTGTAAAATATATCATTTTTAATATGATTTTACTTTTGGTTACTATGATTTAATGTTTTAAAGAACTACCTTGGTATAGTCACGATCAGAGGTTTAAAAAGAAAATTATCCGTATTTTCTAACGAAAATTATATTCTGACAAATTAAAATATACAGTAAGATGTGGGCGTTCTTTGATGGGGGCATGAGGGACAAATCAGGAGTTGACATGTGTTTTTCATATTAATTGATTCCAACAAATTTTGTTTCCAAAAAAACAAGACAAGTTTATTTTTTGAGAAAATATTGGTTATCTTAATTGCTTATATTTTATCTTTGATATTTTTGGAAGCAAAATTAGTTGAATCAATTAATATAAAAAACACATGTCAACTCCTGATTTGTCCCTCATGCCCCCATCAAAGAACGCCCACATCAAAAATTTATCCAAAAACTTTATATATTGATAGTCCATATATTAATAAAAAATTATGATCTCAACTTGGGAAAGTTATAACTAGTAATAACCTTCGCATCTTAATATTAATAGATTTTTCTAGTCCCGTCATAAGAAATACCTCCATATATTAATATAATTGACATTATTATCTAAACTTATAGATCTTGTTACATCAAAATTTAAGATCAAATAATATATTTATCTATAGATTTGTGAGAAAATGATGTAAGTTTTTGGATTGTTATCACATCTTTTGATTCACGGATGCGTAACACCTCATTGCTATGAGATCTTTGTCGAAACCAAAACATTTTCAACTTGTCGAGCATATTTAATACTTCTTGGCATGAAACTTTTGGTATCTCTGTGCTATCATCATCAGGATTATGTCCCTCCGCTTCTTGTCTAATTTCATCTCGGTTGAAGCAAACACGACTCGTATTTGTGTATTGGAACTACAAAAATGTATATACATCATATATATTATTTACATATTTTAAATTAGCAAAATAAAATATTTTTTCAATTGAAATCGAGGGATGCTTTGTTCTTTGAAAATGTTTTTCCATTGAAATGCGAATCTCGTAAGAGAGGTGTTGATCCCCTACATGTCCCATCAATCAGTCAGACTTTACCTTTAGAGGAAGATGAAGTAGATATTGATCCTAGGAGAAGTAAAAGGACTGGAGCCAAAACCTCTGTTGGATCTGACTTCGTAACCTTCCTAGCCGAGACTGTTCCTCATACTTTTAAAGAATCCATGTCTTCTTCTGAATCTCCATGGTGGAAATAGTCTTTTATTAGTGAAATGGAATCCATCAAAGAAAATGATACGTGGGAGATGGTAGATTTACCTTCAGGGTGTAAAGCATATGATGTAAATGGGTCTTCAAGAGGAAACTTAACGTAGATGGAACTGTTGAAAAATACAAGGCGAGGTTAATAGCTAAAGGCTATAAACAAAAGGAAGGTGTAGATTTCTTTGCCACTTACTCACATGTTACGATAATTACTTCGATTAGGATGTTAATTGCTATAGCTGCGGTTCATAACCTAGAGATACATCAAATGGATGTTAAGACAGCTTTTCTAAATGTCGAATTAGATGAAGAAATCTACATGGAAAAACCTGAGGGATTTGTAGTGAAAGGTTGTGAAAAGAAAGTTTGTAAACTGAAAAAATCTTTCCATGGATTGAAACAAGCACCTAAAGAATGGAATGATAAATTTGATAGTGTAATGTTTTTTAGTGGTTTTAAGATCAATGAATCTCACAAGTGTGTCTACACTAAACTTGTGAATGATGCCTTTGTGATCGTATGCTTGTATGTTGATGATATGCTTATACTTGGTACAAACATGGATGTAATTAATTCCACTAAGAGCATTCTAAATGAGAATTTTGACATGAAAGACTTAGGCCCCGCAGATGTAATCTTAGGGATGAAAATTAGAAGAAATTCTAACGGTTATAGTCTTAGTCAATCTCATTATGTTGAATCTGTACTTAGAAAATTCAATCATTTTGATTGTAAACCTGCTTATACTCCGTATGATCCTTGTAGTGGACTCAAAAAGAATAAGCGTAGTGGATTTTCACAACTTGAATACTCACGAGTTATAGAAAGTCTGATGTATTTGATAAATTGTACTAGGCAAAACATTGCTTATGTTGCGAGTAGGTTAAATAGGTACACTAGTAATCCAGGGAAGGAACATTGGAATGCACTTTTCAGAATGTTGAGGTATTTGAAATACACGTTGACCTTTTGTTTGAATTATTAAAGGTAACCTGCCGTCCTTGAGGGATTTTTTGACGCAAACTGGATAGCAGACTCAAAGGAGTCAAAGTCTACGAGTGGACATGTTTTCACTCTAGCAGGTGGGGCTGTTTCTTGGAAAAGTTACAAACAAACTTGCATAGCTCGATCCACTATATAATCCGAGTTTATTGCGTTAGATAAAGCAGGAAAGGAAGCCGTCTGGCTAAGATGTTTTTTAGAAGACGTTCCTCTCTGGTATAGGCCTGTGCCAGCTATATCTATAATTGTGATAATCAAGCTGCTATAGCAAATGCTAAAAAAAACTACTATAATGGGAAGTCTATACATATTCGTAAAAGACACGATACCCTGAAAAAACTAATATCAAAAGGCGTTATTTCCATTGAATGGGTAAAGTGCAAGGAGAATATCGCGGACCTTTTGAGAAAGGTTTGTCTAAGGAGATAGTTAGTAATGCATCAAGGGGGATGGGGCTAAGGCTCATTAAATACACTTGCCATGAAGGATATTCAACCTTGCTGACTAGAGATCCCAGGATCAAGGTTTTGAATGAGACAACTAATTTATGGTGGGTCAAGGTAAACACTATCAGAGAATTTCATTCCATGTCCTTCCTTATGGTATAGATGTGAAAGTCTGACTACATGTGAAGGATGACTTTTAACTAAGTCTTAATGAGTTTTATAGTTTAAATTTAAGATTGAAGTTGGGGGGTAGCAGTAAACATTCTTGATGGAACTCACCTATATGAATGCAGAAGTGAGTCGCTTCCTATGAGAATAGAGCTTATTGTCAGAGCATTCTGATAAAAGGGATATGTCCAAGGCCAAAATGGATACAACGACATGAACTTGACAGGTCCTAGAGAGATATCATGCGTGGTTATTATCGCGGATTACACCAAATGATGGCAGTTCAAGACATCACGTTCACTTTCCATCATGTAGTTCCGGCAATTTCTCACTAAGCAAAGGTTCAAGACCTCATGGACACCTCTTGCCTATAGTGGTATTTCTCGCTTTTCGTTTTCTAATTTTATCGGTATTTCATTCATGTGGGGGATTGTTGGAGAAAATGAGTTTTATTTTCTTGATTTTATAATCTAGGTGAGAATGGAACTTAGGACCATAGAGTCTCAAAGCTTACTTACTCATTTTCTTATGAGTGAATGAAATAGGACCTTTAGTCCCATATAGGGTATAACTAAAGATGAGCTCCACTATTTAAGTATTCCATTATGGATAGTTATACAAACAATGTGGGTGGAACGAGTGGGAAAAATAATACTTGTTTCCACTAAGGCTTGAGCTTAGGGCTCGGGCTCGTGCTTGCGCCGTGGACATAGTCAACCAAGACTTATCTTTTTGGACAAAATTCTTTTGAATTATTTCCTTAAATATTTTAATATCAAATAAATTTTATCTTTAACATGGGGGGCGTCTGATCCGAAGAGGATTTATTTATTTCCGTTTTTATTTGATGACGACATAATGTGCAGTTATATTTTGTCCGTTTAAAAAAAAACTTTTATTAATTAGAATTTATTTCTGTTATTACTTCGGATTTTATTCCCATTAATACGCATTAACTACACATTATTTTCGACCTTCTCTCTTATCCCCTATATAAACTAAACGATTTCTTCATTCCAAAGTGTGTCCAGAAGAAGCTACTATCCTTCTTCTATTCGTTTTTTTCCCTCTGTGTGGTCTTTTAATTCTGTGGCATTGTTGTTAAGTTCGTAAGAGTGGCAAGTATTATAGTGCTTATAGTATTTGCAACAGATAATTTTATCCTGAATACGACTTCACCACAGGGTATAGACATCACTCATTATTGAGACGTACCGGTGAACTATCGTGTTAAGGACAATTTGATGATCAAGTAGCTCTGTCCTCTGTTCATGAATTTCATCGAGCGTTTATTTCAGCTTTCAGAAATTTATTCTTAACATCTTTAGTTTCAGGTATTTTATTGTTGCAGTTCCGACGAAGGTACCGCACTTACAAACTGGTATTCTAATGAAGTGCATGAAAATTAAGCTCATATCATCATGCATGATAAATCTCATTCAAACGTGCTTTCTATACAAACAAACCAAGAAATTGGCACGCGAATTTCACGGAAATGGTGCATGTGATATGTGGTGGGCATGGCCACTGTCACTGTGCATAAAATGGACCATGCACCTCTGGATGTGACTATGAATAGTTTATCATAACACATCATATGAAAATGCAAAGATGGCCTTTTTGGCTCTCCTATTTGATGTCACTAATTTAAGTGATTTTTTCTTCAGTGTTTCAAATTTGATCGACATTGTTTCAAATCACCAGTGTTTACAAAAGTCTTCCAATTAGACTAATCTGTCATTCACAATATAAATCACCCAGTTGTAATAGTGGACACTTGTGTATACTGTATACTTATCCAAACTATGTCTTAAGTTTTTCTGTAAAACTAAGGCATATCATTTTGAAACCTTTTTTTTTTTTTTTTTATAAGTCAAAAATTGTATTGATATGAAAACAGATATTTACATCATAGAATTTGAGAAAAGAGGTCACAACGACCCCAAAAATTCAAAAACTATTTAAAACAAAAATAAGAAACATTAGGATACTCAATTAAGTTTAACAAAAGAGGACGCCCAACAAAATTGAGTCTCACTCCAAAATCTAAAAAACAACCAGTTTTTGCCATCTTATCAGCTGCAAAATTTGCTTCCCGAAACGTATGCACCAATTGAATAGAATGAAACTTGACTTTAGCTTCATACCATCTCTGTCTTTCAAACCATGGTATATTATCCCCTTACAAAGCAGTTATAACACTCATAGAATCAGTCCTTACAAGCACATCTCTGTAGCCCCATTGAACTGCCCAATCTAAGACAATTAGAATGCTATATAATTCCTCCAAAAAATTAGAAATAACACCAAGGCCAACACACATTGCTCCCACCACTTCACAAGCTGAATTCCTAGCCACCACTCCAGCTCCGGCCACCCCTGGGTTACCTATAGAAGCTCCATCACAGCACAACAAGAGTTGATTTTGCATTGGAGGCTGCCAAAGACACTCAACAGGTTCCAACATATTCACCTTACGGCATTTAACTCTGAAAAAATCCAATATCTCCTGATCTTCAACCCTGTTAAGCATACACCCCCTCATTCTATCTGAGTATTCATTAATGAAATTAAACACACGCTTCTTGAAGAAATTCCAACAAGGTTTCTTCTTCTCATAAACCATCTTATTCCTTTGAAACCACAGTTCTGAACGCACCACCAGATTGGAGACAAGCCACAGATCTTTAACCATTCTACTACAACCTTTTGCTTGTTTATTAGAAGAAATCAAGTTATAACAAGATTTAAGATGAAAAATACCTTCCAACCACTGTCAAGCACGTTTAGCAGAACTACAGCTCCAGAGAGTATGCTCCAAAGACTCCTCCTCAGTCTGACAACACTGCACCGAGAGGGAAGAGAAATCTTGAATCTACTCTTAACTTTGTCCAGAGTTGCACAAGCTCCCCTAACAAATTTCCAATTCTGAGCTGCTAAAGTCGGGTGCACCACCCTCCTCCACAACAGATTTGCTTCAAGAAGCAAAGGATACTTGCTGCGCACCAAATCCCTTGCAACCTTACAAAAAACATTCCCTTTAGATCTGGCATCCAAATTCTCTCATCACTGCCCATATGCCTTCTTGGTAAATTCTCCCTAGCCACACCAGCACTTGCAAGTTCACGCATATGCTCTCCCTCCAAATGCCATTGATTCTGCACTATGATATCACTAACTCTCGCACGTCTGTCAAGGTCATTTCTCTGTAAGACCTCATCCAAAGTTACAGAACCATACCAAACATCAAAAAATAAAGTTGCCCTACCATCACCTATTAAGGATTTAGTATTGCGCATAACTTCAGTGTGCACCCATCGAATCCCCGGCAAAATTGAAGATTTAACTCCTGCCATCTTCAGACGACCATCTCTACAAGTGTATTTCGACTCCAGAAATCTAGCCCAATTCTTCTTAGAAGTTTTAATACTCCACCACAACTTCATGATCAGAGCCTTGTTCATATTACTCAAGCTAGTAAGCCCAAGACCCCCTTCCTTCACCGGACTACAAATCTTGTCATATCCCACCACAAAAGCTTTAGCCAAGTCTGAATCTCCGACCAAAGAAAATTACGAATAACACGGTCACTTTGCTTAATAAATTTAACAGGCCACCTGTACACAACCATGTTATGAATGGCATAGCTTGCAAGGACAAATTTAATAAGCACTACACGATCCTGAAGGGTAAGAATTTTACCTTTATACACCGAGAGATGATCCTTCAACTTATCCACCACATTACTAATATGACTATATTTCACCCTACCAGGAATCACCTTAACTCCCAAATATCTATCTGGAAAGAAAGTAACACCCATGCCTAAGAAATTAGCAATAGCCTGCCTCCTATGCAACGACCCACCTCCAAAATAAATTTTGCTCTTCTCCCTACAAACCCTTTGACCAGACGCCTGTTGATAAACCTATAGCAACCTCAACAAGTTTGTCAGACTCTTCTGATTCCCCTTGCAAAAAATCATAATATCATCAGCATAAAATAAATGAGTTGGAGCAATACCATTACGCTTCACCATATGAGTCATACACTTATTTTGAAAGAGTTTGGTAATGTTCCTACTAAGAACATCCTCAATCAAAACAAAAATAAGAGGAGAAAGAGGATCCCCCTGACGCAAACCTCTATTAATCTTAAAGAAACCCTCCGGACTACCATTGAGAAGAATATAAATTCTAGCAGAACTCAGAATATTGTGAATCCAAGTACACCAACCTTATGAGAACCCATACCTTCGAAAAACCTCCAAAACAAAATGCCAACTAACCGTATCAAAAGTTTGAGAGATATCCATCTTGAGACCTAAGTTTCCATCCTTTATTTTAATGTGGAACTCATTAACCAATTCAGAAGCCAAACTAATATTCTCATGAATGTTCCTCCCTTTCATAAACGCCACCTGCTCCTCCGAGACCAACGTATCCAAGACTTTACCAAGTCTAGTTGCTAGAATTTTGGTAAAAATTTTGAAGAAAAAATTACTTAGACCAATTGGCCTATATTTCTTCAAACTATCAGCCCCTCTCACCTTAGCCAGCAGAAGAATGAGACTAGAATTAGCCCCATTAGGAATAACTTTGGAACTCCAACAATATATAATAGCCTTCTCTAAGTCCTCATGAATTAAATCCCAACAATGCCTATAAAAACACCCTGAGAAACCATCTGGACCTGGAGCACTATCCGCATTCAAATCAAAAACCGCTCCCTTAATTTCATCTAAAGAAGAAATATAATCCAACATCAGCCTTTCCTCATGTGAGATTGAATTATGCTCATACCCAAACAAACTATCCTCAATCGGCTCATCCACTCCATTGAACTTGTTTTCATAATAAGAAACAACATGGTCTCTTAACTGGTCTGGCTCCTTAATAATACACCCCTCCTCATTCACCAACTCCGAAATTGTGTTAGAACTTCTACGAGTCTTAATTGAACTATGAAAATAAGAAGAATTACTCGAACCCTCCAAAATCCATTTATTTCGAGATTTTTGCTTCAACATAATATGTTGCTGCATACGTGCTTCATTAACCAACACCAACGCATCCTTCATCTCATTTCGCTTGAAAGTGTCAAATGGGTCTTCATCAGAATTCCTACAAGCCACTTCAAACCTCAGTTGAGCCTGACTTAGCCTTGCATTCACATTACCAAACACCTGCTGATTCCACACTTTCATAGCCACCTTCAATCTCTTTAGCTTGAAGGGAAAAAAAATCAGGATTACCATACACCGGGGCACTCCAAGAAGCTTCAACCATTCTCATAAAATCTGAATGCGTAAACCACATCTTCTGAATTCTGAAAGGAGCACGTTTCGGTCTAGAAGCCACAAAAGAATAACCAATAAGAGTCGAATGATCAGAAACTTCCCTAGGAAGAGCTTTACACCTCCAATTCGAAAACTTATTTAACCAAGGCTCATTTTGAAACCAAATGCATGGCTGCGCAGTTCCTAGGATCTTATGATTGAGTTGTTTTGGTCCACATATATTGTACCCCATTGAGCCCCAAACGTTTGATCAATCAATAAAAGTTCTTATTTTCTGGCACACCACTTGAATGTGTCTCTACGTGATATTGATGGATTATTTCATGTCACAGATAAGACTCAAAAACATTTAGTATGTTTCCTGTTTAGAAAATCTTCTTAAAAGCCTGTTGCTTGTTTAGAAAATCTTCTTAAAAGCCTATAGGCTCAAGTTGGATATCCAATTGCTTCGATTTGAATTATTTCCTGGAATTTTTAGCAATTTTTCGAAAATAAAAACATACCATCAAACAAAAACACACTGTTGCAAGTTTCTTTTTAAGAACATTAATGATCTGTGTTTGAAATTTTGAAATTTCTCTCCCTATACAAAACCAATTTCCTATCTGAATTCATTCCTTTGTCTGTGCAGTAGCACCATGCACCATAGTTGTTCACCTCAAGACATAATATTGTCATTTCCAACTATTCATCAGCGTCTTATAATGTTCACGTATAATAATACAGCTGGCAGTATATTCTTCTTAGGCCACGTAGACCAGAAATAATGGAGAGCATGTGGTGTTTGGCAAATTGATAGTAGAAGTCATTCTTGGAAATCAGCTTTAAGAAGAAGTGATTCTTAAAAGTCATAAACATTACCCTTAAAAGGTGAGAACTAAAGTAAATTTAATTAACAAAAAAAGTTTTTACTCTTTAGATTTTATGGGCACTTTAAGCTTGTAAAGTGGTTTATCCAACGGAGTATACTTGCTCTCATCAAATAGATGGACTAGAACATCCAACATTATCCTAATTAACATCTCACGTGATAAGTTCAGACTCAATTATAGAATTATTAATCATTTATATAAATATAAAAAAAATAAACAAGATTTATTTTGAATCGGAAACTATAAATTCTTTAAAGATTTTAAAGGTGATAGTAAAAGAATTGATAAACAATCACATCAAGATGTTATATTATGTCATTATGTAATATTATATCATTATATGAGTTTTTACTAAATATCAAAAAGGGCCTTAAAAGAATTGTTAAACTGAATAGTACTATGAAATATTATTTTGTTTATGTAGGATCCAAAGAGATCTTAAAAGAGTTTCCAAATAAATGCAACAAGATAAATTATTATGTGCCGATTCTGGTCCTTAAAAGAGTTGGCCAAACAGAGGCAGTAAAATGGAATATTACGTGTGAATAGATGCCAGATACTCAAGACAGGTCAGCTGTATATTAGGCGATAGAATATGCTGACATGGATCCAGCCAGAGCATCAATCATTGAAGTTCTTTCCTCGTATGTAACCAGAGACAACTCCATTGTTATGTTATTTCATAACAGAGTGAATACAAAGTGAAGAAATTTCTAGAGACAACAAAATCGGAGTGAAATTAAGAGTTTTGATTCTGGGTCTGAATGAATATATCTTCTTGGTTCTGAAAACAGAGGAAAAACAGAGTGATTTAAGCTCTGAAATGTCTTTAATTGGAGGAGAGTTTTATTTTTTTTCTTGACAGTGAGAAAGTTGAAGGAGACTGGGAGAAAGAAGGATAGATTCATCCAATCATTAAAAAAAAAAATTCATTTGGATTCAAACATCATCAAGAAAAAGTCAAATTCACGGACAAATTGAAGAACAGAAAAAAACCCAAATCTCAACAGGTAATTTAATTTATTTTGTTCATTTTATGGACAATTCTTTTGAGCTTTTGATTTTGAAGAAAATTGTTTTTATCTATGATTTGATTTAATTTTTTCAGGATTTGTTGAGTGTTTATAATGGGAATTACTGGAACAGAGTCATCAACTAATGAATCCGCCACCATGAAATCACCAACACCACCGCAACCGGTGGTGGGTGAAGCCCTTGAATTAGTGAAATGTGATTGTTGCGGATTAACAGAAGAATGCACATTAACATACAAATCTAAAGTGAAAGAAAGATATCAAGGAAAATGGATTTGTGGCGAAAATTGCGCCAACCCCAACAACAAATCCAATCCCAAATTCTCTTATTTGTTTGTTTTGATCTACTATTCTCTAACTTAAGCCATGGAAAGGAATGTCCCATGGGGTGTATAGTTTTGCTGTCTTAGTTTTGGAAATGACCAAAGCAATAATTGAGAGTCGGAATTTGTGCAAACTCCTTAATCGAATGTAAATTTCACATTTCAATCTCTACCGATGATTTAATTTAGGAATTATCTAATAAAGGTCGAGATCTAAATATGGAGGATAATGAGATCATCTATCGAATAATCAACCAATTAGAAGAATATGTGAAATATACACTCGTTGGAGGAGTGTGAATAAATTTGGACTCAATAATTGATGTGTGTGTGCATGATTTGGCCAAAAGGTAAGACAGAAAAGTAATTAAAGGCAGTAGGATTTGCACTTTTGAGATCTTCTTCTGCTTTCTTTGTTCTTGCTGCAGAAGCCGAAGATGATGGATGGAATGGATACCTAATTATAATACAGTGAGAAAGAATGTAATGAAACATAGAATAATACTGAAATGACAAAGGTTTGGAGAGGAGGAGGGGTCAGTGATAAGGAGTGTGTAACAAACAATGGGGGCAATGGACCCTCCATCAAACTTTTTTTTTCTGTCGTTGACAGGATATGGTTATTCGTATCAGAATCAGAATTCATTATGGATTTGGAATGATTTGGATTCATCATTTATTGGTGGTTAGAGTCACTGTGGTTTGGAGATAAAGAGACAGAATCATCTTTTGCTTATCTGCATGTTATCTTTAAAGGTTTACAAAATGCCTTCTCTAAGAATAACAACCCCATCACCAAAAACCCCAACCCCTCTGACCAAAGGCCTCTTTGATTCTATTCTTGATGCTTCCTGGTGGTTGTGTGGTGGTTTGCTGTATCAGATAATTACCCATATCAATACCTATATTGATGGCTCATGGCTTATGTACCTTTTAATCTATTCTCTTTGATTGATTAAAAAAAAGAAAAAAGAATACTAATGCAAATGGGCGTATCGGTAGATTTCGATATAGTACTGCAAACCATGAGTGGCGGACAAATCGAGCAGCCCCCAGTGCTGCAATCCAAAAATGCCCTCAATCATTTCAAAGTTCTTCGCCTTTGTGGAAGTTGGTTTACACAACTCTTTTATTATATTGAGCTAAATTATGGAAAAGAGATGACTTGATCGACAAAGTTGATAGTAGGTGGGTGAACCTAACATATAAGCTAGTGATCGGTACTCTATTCGAGTTTAACTCTTAGCTCAAGGTCCATAAGGGTCTCGATTTATAGGGATCACGAGATTCAATAGGAGACATACGTATCTTTCATGGCCCAGGAAAGAAAAGTTACAAAGCAGGAAAATGATGAAATAGGTGAGAAGGGGAATTTCTTTGTTTTATTTACTTTCCTGGATTTTTTTACGTAGCATCCATTCCACATTGATGATTATTTGACAATTTACTGGTAGTGGTAGCAGGTCAAGCTGACCTCATTAACTGCAGATGCAGGTTGTGGAAACTAGATTTTTGCGGACGTTCTAGAGCAGAAGATGTTTGTCCTGCAGGGTGACTGGATTGATGTGAATTTCACCTGGGAATCAGCATCATTAGCCGAGGAAGCTCATTCCCATAGTTGATTGTACTGTTAAAACCGACAATAAAATGAGAATGTATAAAAGTAATTCCGTTGCAGAAACCACTTTACGAGGTTTACAAAAGTACAATAAGACCTAAAAGTTGTAACTTATGAAAATCCAGTAGTCCACCCAAATACAAAGTTTACTATTCTAAGACATGATTCTGAAATAGAAATGTCTTTTATTGATCGAATTCACACTTTGATAATTATGAATTTACAAACATCAAGGCTTACAAAGGGTCTTCTCCCCAACTTAGTCTCTCTCGTACAAAAATTTATCAACCCCTTCTCAACTTATCAAGGTCGCTATTTATAGGCAAAGCTGTGTTAGTGGATTAAAACTCATTTTACTTCGCAGGAAATCACGCAATTCTCATGGTTCTTCCTTTACTTCGTTCCAGCTATTTTCAATAAAGTTATCCAAATTTTTTCGCCTATAACATCGGTAAGTTGTCGGGACAGCTGTCTTGTTTCTTGTGTAACAATCCTATCTTCGTATGAAAATCCTTTGTCTGGCTACTTCTTCGTTAACTCCTTATTCGTGTAGTAGAGACTACCTCGCTTATTTGTTACTTATTCTCATCTCGTAGATTTAGCATCCAAGAAGGATTCATACTTGGTAGGTCCAATATTTGTTTAAAGTAGTTCTGACATATGATTTGACTTATCACTAATATTTTTCCTTGGGATTGGCAAAGATCTTCTGTTTTAAGATTTACTTCGTGAGCTTCGTTTAATCTCGCTCGGTCGCGTGGCGAGTATGATTTCCGTACCTATGTACATTTTGCCTTTTCTCATTCCATTCGCAGGAAGTAAGGATGGAAAGAGAATCCTGTATTAAATCCGTAGCCGCCACGTTCCCGTCTTTCTCGCTTTCCTGCTCCCCAGGATTTTGTAACCGCTCATAGCCGGTTTCACTTCCCATATAATTCCCATAACTCGCCTTGGCCTGTTATTTTCTCTCCCACTATAAATATCTCGATTCATCCTTTTATTTATCACTTTTTCTCTTCATCTCTCCTCTTGCCACTGCTGTAATTTTCGTTTTCTGCCACTAGCGTTTCTTCCATAGTTTCTTCTCTTTCTTTTCTCGTATTCTTAAAATCTTCATCTTCTTAAGTAATGGCTCCCAAGAAGATCCCTTCTGCAGCAACAACTAAGACCCTTGAGGATGCTGTTTTTGATAAGAGGGGTTTATCTCTGACTCCAGTGGTTGATACTTCAGTTTCTCCTCCTGTTACTGCAAGCAAGTCCATGGAACTGAACTATCGATGGTTTCAGTCGGAGACTTGGTCATCTACCAGGATGATCGTTGCTCTAGGTAAATTAAGGGCGGGTTTTTCCTCTTTATGATCCATCCAATCCCCTTTTTTACGAGATATTGTTTAACCTTCAACGAGGTGTTTTTCAGTTGAGTGGTAATGCAATTCGCATCGCTAATGAATTTGTGCCACGCTCGAAGGGTGTCCCTTCGCAAATTCCTTTGGTTGCAAAGGATTTTGTCCCTTCGGATTACAACATTGATTCTTTTGCTGCGAAATACACTGATAAGAGTTTGTCCACGAGAAAGCTTCAGGAGTGAGGTGTTAAGATCACTCGCAAACATATAGATGATCCTTATAAAGCTCTGATTCAAGATGTGGACCCTTTTGGCCCTCCGGGAAACGATCGTCTCCGTTTTTCTAACGACGACGAGGATTGGATGATGTTTCCCGTTATTGTTGAGGGTCCTTTAATCTGGGGGCTTAATGAAAATGGCGAAGTGCGTACTGGTCCTCTTCCCGTGCATGTTCACCTAACAGCTTTTGAACCAGCGAGACTTCGATGGTCAGAGATGCCCGTTGGGGTAAATTTCGTTTTCTTCTTATCTCGCCTGTTTTTCCTTTTGTCATTCTTAATCTTCATTTTTCTTCGTTATAGTATCCATTTCCTTCCCCTGGCTAGCCGAAGGATCGTTCAAAGAAGAAATCTATCACCGAGTCTCCTACTTCTGAGCAGGTATATTCAGTCATTATACTTCGCTTCTTCATTATTTTATTATTTCTAATATCATGCTTCGCAGGAGGATGAGCATGAGGAACCCCCAGCTGTTGCAGGTTCTACCAGGTCTACATAAAACGGGATTGTCCTGTAGTTCCTTCTCTTACCACAATGGTACTTCACTTTTCTTTACTTCTTGGATTTCCCTTTATTTCGTTTTCTAACTCCGTGCGCTATAGGACAATATTCCTAGTTCTCCGCTTTCCAAAGATCCTCCAAAGCGTCATCGTAGATCCCTGGATTTAGCCGCTTTGACTCAAGTTCATGTCTCAAGAGTGTTTTCAAGTCAACCTACTCCTCTTCCAAAGGAACAATTTGTTGAAATTCCTCGCAGGACTACACCTTTTCAAGCATCACCGGGTGTGAAATCTTGCACCCAATTCCCACTATCACTGTGGATGATTCTCCAGATAAGCTGCCCGAGAGTAAAGATAAAAAGAAAATGCTCTACGAAGTCGAAGATTCTTATATTCCTGACATGGATTTTTTAAGGAAAATTTTCATTTAAACTCGGAGTGATCCTTCTCTCAGATCCTCTGCTGTTGAATCTTTGGCTTCCTTCAACTCTGAGACCTTCCTGGCTGAGAATCAGTCTTTTATAGTAAATGCTTCATTGAATCTCTCTCTCCAACAACATGCTTCTATAATGGGCCTGGTGAGTCTTGGAACTTTTCTCCTAACTTGCTTTTACTTCGCAGGAATTTAATCGCCACATGGCTCAACTCGTGGAAACAAGAGTGTCCCGCGAGCACTTGGGGAAAGCTAGCATTCGCATTCGCGAACTCGAGAAAAATCTTGCACAAGAGAAAGAGTATTCAGCCAAGCAGGAACAAAAGGCCGGTGAACTTCGCAGTAAGTTCCATTTTCCCTCTACTTTCAGTATTTGCCTTAGTTTCGTCTTTATCATCATTCTTATTTTACTTTTCGTCAAGCCCATTCTTCAAAATATTACATGGATTCTCTCGAAGCCAAGGAGTCAGCCGATAATCTTCGAGCAAAAAATGCGAACCTCACATCTCAGATTAATAATTATGTGATTGAAAATGAGATTTTAAGCGAAAAAATAGAAACATCGTACTCGCTATCAGATCGTTTAGCTACTGAGTCTGCCAACAATGAGGAGTTAAATTCTCATCTTCATAAGGAAAACGAGGATTTGAAAGTTGAGTTGCAACGAGTTAACAATCTTCTTACTACTTCGCAGAATCTTCATTCTTCGTCAATGACTCATATTAAATGGTTGGAAGAAGATAAAGCTCGCATAATCAAGAGAAAGCATAAGTCTGAAGCCGATCTCCGCAGTGCTCGTAAGGAAGTTACTGATTTAAAATCCGAGAATGATAAGTTGATGAATGAGATGACCCTCCTTTTAGCTCGCTTAGAAAGGTTTCAAGGAAAAAAGAAAGATATAGTTTTATCTGCAAAGAAGAAACCCATTGATCTTTTGAGAAGTGGGAAACTTATTATAAAATCTTCTGATGATGACAAATTTAAATCTAGTCATAGTAAAGGGTGGGGTGACTCTTATCATGAACTCTGCGTCCAACTTGAATCTGCTAGATTGGAAATTTCGAGACTTGATCATCTTAATGTTGATGTCCATAAGACTTTGAGTTATGTTATTTTTACGAAGGAAGGTAGTCCTAGGTGTCTCTATCAATTCTACTTCGTATCACATTCTATTTGCTTGATGTTAATTAACTTATTTTTCTTCGCAGAATCTGAGGAGCATTTTAAAAATCAAGTTATCCATCTAAGAGGATAAACGCGTCAAGGAGGTTTCTAGTCCTAAAGAAGATATCCATTTTCTCAATGAAGATTTCGCCCAGATGGAGAAGGACGCTGCTAAAGTTGCGAAGTTGCCTCGCAAGAATGCTCAAGACGAAAAGGTCAAACTTTTCAACGAGTTTTGCGATTCACGTGGGATTCTTCGTGTGCCTCTAGATCTTGAAGTTTTTTCTGATGACGAGCCATCTATCAGGGAGAAAGCTCCTTCTGGTGAAGACAATGATGATGAAGATACTAAAACTGACGAGGATATAAACACCGAGGATCCCAGGGCAAAATTCCTGAAGTGACGAAAATTTCTACGAGTTTCTCTAATCAATCTCTTGGTATTGGAAATATTGAGGTTCAAGTTACTGGTGATGGTGATGCCGACGAAAAAGCTCTCAAAGCTGTCCCTATTCAGCAGCTTCCTCTTTGAATTTAATTTATTTTCTCTCGTCAATTCTTTGTTCTTGTCATCGCACTTTTATCAACACTTTCTTAAACTGGGCGCTCCCAAGCTTGGGGGCATAACATTTGGTTTTGTTCTTTCCTTAATATATTAGCTTTTTGATATCTGGCTGTCTCAAAATCCTTATCTCATACGACTAGCTGCAGCTGACATGATCAATATACATCTACCTCCCAAATTTTACCAAATATTAAATTTATCCTAAGTGTTCTCCTTATCTTTAGCATGTCAATTGATTTATACATATAGTATATATTTGCGAATGAAGTACTCAAAAGGATAAAAATTATAAAAATACATACTTGCCTCTATTATTTTATGGAGTTCCGAAGCATATCTGTGCTTTCTCGTGAATTACCTTTTCACTTCGTGCAACATTTTGATTGGTATCCTTGCTATTTCACGTGCATATTCACCTCGCAACTTTTGAACCTGGGAGACTTTGATGGTCAGAGATGCCCGTTGGGGTAAGTTTCGTTTTCTTCTTATCTCGCCTGTTTTTCCTTTCGTCATTCTTAATCTTCATTTTTTGTTGTTATAGTATCCGCTTACTTCCCCTGGCTTTCTGAAGGATCGTTTAATGAAGAAATCTATCACCGAGTCTCCTTCTTCTGAGCAGGTATATTTCAGTCATTATACTTCGCTTCTTCATTATTTTATTATTTCTAATATCATGCTTCGCCGGAGGATGAGCATGAGGAACCCCCAGCTGTTGCAGGTTCTACCAGGTCTCACAGAAAACGGGATCGTCCTGTAGTTCCTTCTCTTACCACCAAGGTACTTCACTTTTCTTTACTTCATGGATTTCACTTTATTTCGTTTTCTAACTCTTTGGAAAGGGGAGAACTAGGAATATTGTCTTAGAGCACACAGAGTTAGATAACCTTCCTGGTGGACCTGATAACATCAATCTTGGACCGGACGGATCTTTTTGGATCGCCGGTGAGCAAACTACTCAATTGGTGCATATACCCTTTGACAATTTGTGTCAAGATGTTATTGATCCGTTTGTTGTGTTTTATGTAGATTTCGCCTATGGGGTTGAAATTTATATACAAATGGCCGATACTTAAATACATCGCTGCTCCATTTCCAAAGTAACCAAATGATGTTGATTGAAAAAATATGCATCAAGAAAATGCTTCATGCCGTAAACATCCATGTCTATAAGCTAGCCTTTGTTGGGTGCAATAATCAAAAACAAGGAAAAATCAAATAAAAAAAAGTTATTGATACTTAGCTCCTTTGCAATGGAAGTGAATGATTTGAAGAAACGAGCGAGCTCCCGGATCTTCGCAACAGCTAAAACTTTAGAAAAAACAAAGTGAGTCACGTGTTCAACACGCTTCCCTTCAGACATTAGCGCCCTGATACACCTAAAAGTGATGCTATAGCCCTCACAGGACGGATATCTCCAGGATATAACACCCTAATACACATGCTACTAGCATGTGTAGTAGATGTTCAACTTGAGCTTGGCAATTCTGAAAAAAATCCGAAAGGAAATCGCAAACGATAAAGAAAGCAACATAAAATATTTTCCCTTGGGGGTCTCTCTAAATTATAGAGAAACCTCTTTCCCCATAGATTTTACAAAAGTAAAGAATTTGTTTATATAATGGAATAATACAATTTAAAAAGAGGAACTCCCCGATGTGGGACTAAAAAGTTTCATTCACAAAAAAACAATAAGTTATTATTTTTCTTAAAACTTTAAAATTTAATTTTCTATTAATTGTTTTCCAACAATTCCCCACATAAATGAAAACCTCGATACAACGTTAAACACAAATAGATCTTGGTAAATCGACATCCCAATCTCATGACCCGAACGGACTGAACAGACAGACGGATCGTGCAACAGTGTATTGACCCTAGGGTCATACTATGGATTGCAAAAATCATATAGTATAGAGAGCTTTCATCTTCAGTTTCTCGCAGGTGAGACTAAAGGTTTCTTTCACCAAAGTGAAAAAGCATGAACTAATGAACCCTTAGTGACCCATAGGTCCTAAGTTCCAGTAATACCAAAATCATCAAAAAAAATGAAACTCACATAAACACGTAGGAAATACCATTGTAGGCTGAGGTGTTCATGAGGTCTTGAACCTTTGCATAGTGAGATATCACCGGAACTACTTGCTAGAGACAGTGAACGCGATGTCTTTACTTGCTAACATTTGATGTAATTCGCGATAACAACCACGCATGATATCTCCAAGGTTGCTGCCAAGCTCATGCCATTGTGTCCGTTTTGGCCCTGGACATATCCTGTTACTCAGAATGCTTTAGAGAATTAGCTCATATTCTCATAGGAAGCGACCCACTTCCTCATTCAGATAGGTGAGTTCCATCAAGAGTGTTTACTGCTACACCCCACTTGAATCTTAAATTGAAACTATAGAACTCATTAAGACTTATTTAAAAGTCATCTTCCACATACAACCACAATATCACGTCTACACCATAAGGAAAGGATAGAGAATGAAATTCTCTGATGGTGTTTACCTTTACCCACCACAAATTAGTTGTCTCATTCGAAACCTTGATCTTGGGATCTCCAGTCAGCAAGGTTGAGTATCCTTCATGTCAAGTTGATGAGCTTAATCCCCATCCCCATCGGTGCAATTCTAATTATCACTTTGCACAAACCTTTCGTCAAAGGTTGCTAGATATTCTCCCTGGACTTTATCCAACCAATGGAAATAACACCTATTGAGATTAGTTGTTTTTAGCTTTATGTATTACAGCTTGACTAACACAGTGTATAGATATAGCTGGCACATGCCTATGCCAGAGATGAATGTCTTCTGAAAAGCATCTTAGGCACTCGTCCCCCTCTCGTGCTTTATCTAACGCAATACTCTTAGATTCCATTAATGAATTGAGAAATATATGTATATTTGGAAATCTTCGGAAAAAAACCCTCCTGCTAGAATGAAAACATATCCACTCGTAGACTTAGACTCCTCTGAGTCCGCTATTTAGTTTGCATCATAAAATCCCTCAAAGAAAGCAGGATACCTTTCATAAATCAATAAAAGTTCATAGAGTATTTAAGTACCGTAATACTCTATTATGTGCATCCCAATGCTCTTGCTATGGACTACAAGTATATATATATATTTAACTTACTCATAATATAGGTAATGTATGGCCTCTTACAGTTCATTAAAATCATCGTACATGCTATATCTCTTGAGTATTCAAGTTATGATACTCAATTATCCTTATTTTTTCTTGAGTATACAAGAAGAATCGTACGGAGTACAAGCATGCTCACAATCATACTGATTGTATCTCTTAAGCATATTTGTGTAAATAGTTTATGAGCATCTGCTAACATTAGAACCGGGAATAGTTATGTCTTTGAGACCAATTGTCTCGTTGTTGTATCTTGAAGATAGGTCTTGTTTGTCCATTCTTTGGGATCTCTACATGTGGCGAAGTGGTTTTCTGCACTCACAATAATCATGTTTATATTCATTACGTAGGTGTTTTAAAATGATTTTCAATGGTATTAAGTTTACACAGGTGTATAGTTTGAGAGATAAAACATTTCTAAATTTTACAAGTAATTATCCATATGGGTATAATTGTAAAAAATATTATAAATTTCTCCTCTCTCCTCTTTGCCTTAAGAATTGTGCAAAATTGAACTAGGTCATGTATTTAGGGACGGTGGGAGTATTACACAAGTGGGTATCATTATTATTAGGAAAAAAAGTGGTGTTTGATTCTTAGAATAATAAAGTCATTCAAGATTGATCCGGGAACCCGGTATTGCAGTCCATATCATCTGGATAATGTAAAGTCATGTGATAATAATAATAGTGGTAAAAATAAAAGTTCGGTTCTCAAATTTGTAAAGGATGATTTTTTAGACTTATAATTAAAATAGAATACTCAAAGAGAAATTTGTAATCAAGATTGTAAAAATATCGAGTCTTAAGATTCCTCTAATTTCCAATTTTCATGTGATTCAATCAATTATAATCATGCAACACATACATTCAAGTGATTCTAATATGTTGCAACAAGTAGATTCTTATAATAAAACTTGTATCTCAAAAGCATAGAACATCAAAAATCTTAGCTAAATATGATCTATCACAAGAAATGAAAAATTCTTAATAAAAATCAATAATTCAATTTTCAATCAAGGCAAATAATAAAGAATTGCAATAATTTATTAAATAAAAATTACCACATAAAATTTGGAAAAATATTTTCTTACGTCGCCTCGGCTAGGGGGTTTAGCTCCTCATATTAATCAATTGCTCAAAATATTAATTCATAGCTCAAAAATTGATTAAAATGGTGCAGAACAATGAATCAGATTATTTGGAACAACGGGATAACATTACAACTCAGATGTTACAAAAGGTTCAATTATTAACGAGAATTGTTCAAAGTTTCTACTGAACTGTTACAAACCGAGACGCTTGATGTGTGCGGAAAATAAGACACAGAAAACGACTGTTACTGTTCGTCTATTGTCTTCAGAGTGCAACAGAAGAAACAAAATTCTCCCAACTTTATTGTTGACTTCTCTATTGCGATACACCTCTCCTAAGTTTGCGTAATTCCTCTTTGGAATCCACAACCCTATTTACACACCACAGGACCTCTAAATCATGTAAGAAATCTCTTTTTTTTTTCTCATCCACAACAAGTTACGGGATTTCTTCCCAAAATTATTCTACGCGTTTCTGAGCTTCCCTTTCTCTTTTAAACTCTTCCTTTGATATATATAAACCTTAGGAAAGATTTTCAGTTCTTTAGTTTCCCAATATTTCCTAAAATAATCTCAAACCCGAGTTTCCTTTTTTGAACTGTTTTGGTTTAAACCGATCGATTAAGCCCATCTCTGATCGTTCCAACACCCATAATAGATTGCTAGACCCATAAGGATCCTATCCCATAAAATTAAACTCTTTAGTCTATCTATAAACCCTCCAAATCAATCCCGATGAATCTGCCAGTAAGTGCATTGTTTTTCCCGCCAAAATCTTGAAATTCGAATTTGAGAAGGTATCCCTTATCCAGTGATCGCTCCTTATCCGTCGTTGGAGTCCGAATAACAAATGTCCCTTGGGTGGTTTTATCTCTTTTTCAGAGCTGTTTTTCAAAAAAAACTATTTGTCAAAAATTCCTACATACACATAAAACACCAAAATCAGTACAAAAATAATCTCTAACAATATACAAAATCGGAACAAAGACAAAAAAGTTTATCTATCATAAAGCGACGGATGTGGGTGAACGAAGTAAACGAGGGTGATGCTATAGGTCATTTGGGTCCATCAATCCGATAGATGGATCATCAGGGCCATTGTATATTATCCGGTGGATATTATCAACAAAATGTGTTCTCCTTCTATGGTTTGTTTCAAAGTGAGAGTGAATCAAGTTAACAATCAATTCAGATGACTAGCTGAATGGCAATTGAGACGATGTAATTAGGAGCGAACCGGTTTATAGCAGGTGCAAAAAATTTGCTCATCATACCACAAGTTGGATGGGCTAGCGAATTCCCCTCGGAACCCATTATAAGAAAAAAAAGAACTATGATTTTGGGCATACCAAAATCTTCCAAGGCATACTGAATGAAGACAAAAAAGGTTGTGAAATAGCAAAATCAGATAACCCCTTAACCCAAAAATTTTTTAATGGCAAATCTGCCCTTTACGTATTAATGTTAATAATCTTGATTAGTTGTTAAATATTTTGTTTAGTGATTAAAATAATTTTCAGAATTATAAAAGTTGTTTAGATGAAAAATTTGAGGAAAAAAATCAAAGTTTTGGTTTGGTTAAGAAGGAGAGAAAGTGAAGGAGAAAGTGAGAAAATTCTAATTCTTGATTCAAAGGAGAAATCAAGAAAATTATAATTCTTGATTCGAAAACAACAAAGAGATTTGGAAAGCCAAAAACTTGTAAGAAAATAAGAAGGCTCGGCTTACCCGAAATAACACATATGAGACGAATCATGTCTTGAAATTTTTATTAGCTTACACAGAGAGTGGATCCGCTCATACCACAAAACAATTATAAGCCGATCCTATATATTCGGCTCACAACCGATACCGTCGAATAAGCCGAATCTATGATTACGAACTCAAACATGTATTGGGCGCAACATGATATCATATAAATAAGCCGATCCTATACACTTGTAAAATTTATGAAATTTTAACAATGATATTCGGCGCAACCCTAATACTATCGAATAAGCCGAATCTAGACTTATGAATTGAAACATTTATTCGGCGCAAAACTAATACAACCATACAAGCCGATCCTAAGCACATGCAAAAATTCTGAAATTCAAACAACATTTATTCGGCACAAAACTAATACTACCATACAAGCCGATCCTACGCACATGCAAAATTTCTGAAATTCACAAAACATATTCGGCACAAAACTAACACCATCGAATAAGACGATCCTAGATATAAGTCTCTGTGTCACTAAGTTCGGCTCAAAACGGATTTCAGATCTACGCCGAGCCGTTCATATGCACTTTCAGGGTTCAATTTCAAGAACAACTCGGCGCACATCTAACATTTGTTTTACGCCGAACCATACCCTGTAACCGCCGCAGAACACATGATTTTGACGAATTAAATCGACCAAAACAATCAAAAACATCAAATATGAGATGGGTTTATAGAACTAACCTTCTTATTCTCATTTCCGTAGTTGGTTCTTCTTCAATCTCTTCTTCCGGTTGATTTTGTGGTTGATTTTGAGTTTGTTCTTCACTCTCTAAATCTTCTTCTTCATCAATAAGTTGTTCAATCGATCGATTTGAACGAGATACTGCCTTACGACGACCCATTATATAGATGAGTTTAACCGTCGATTAAATTTCCGCGATGAAAAAAGAAAGAAAGGGAAGGGTGAATGAGTTCGGCTGTGGAGAGGAAGAGGAAGAAGAAGAAGGTGAATTAAACTGATTTTAGGTGTAGTTGATTATAGGTTTTCTATTAGGGTTAGGGATAGATTATTAGTAATTTAAAAGATTTAAGGGCATATAGGTAATTGAACCATCTCATAGGGTACCCCTTATAAGGTCACCCAAGTTAGTACTAGTGCTTTGTATGTCTAAGAAGATTTTGGTATGCCCAAAATCAGGGTTCAAAAAAAATCAAACTAGACAATTGGGCTTGGCAGCCAGCTAAGATGGGTGTGAGACACTGTAATTGTGCACCCATGGTCTAAGCTGGCTACGCCTCTAGATATGATGTATATGTCTTACGAAGTAATTCTTAAATTACATAAGTTGCTCGGTGTGTATCCAACGGTTGAGACAAATTTCCAAAAATATTAGGTCATGGACAAGTTGTAGTGAGAAAAATTTCCAAAAAGATTAGGTCATGAACAAGTTGTAGTTGCTTACCAAATGGCTCCCGTTAACCTGGTGGACCTTGTACTAGAAAAGGGTAGCCTCCTCTAAATCAATCTTCGTGAAGTGGCATGTTAGTTGCACTGTTTAAGCTTCATAAAGTGTGCATGTTATCTCTAATTAAGGTCATGGAAAGACAACTACTCCGAATGGCACTGCACAATACACCAAGGAAAACATCACATTTACTATAAATTTCCTTGGATTTTTCTTATCTAAATAAAGAGATATGACCTAGTGTAATAATAGGAGGACAAAAGTACAGAAGTTATTGCTTACAACCATCTAATTGGATTTTTATGCCCACCTTATCTTCATCACCATCAATATCAGTACCACCTAAAATCAAGCAGTAGTACATTGGTTATTCAATCCAGTTGTAACTTAAGCTACATTTTTATTGAAATCTTCATAAGAGAAATTGAGTACTAGCGCTACGACCTCAGTACTAAATCAAACTCGATAGTGTCTCCGATGATTCATAATCGTTACTTATTGGCCTTGACAGGCGTTGTATTAGTTGCATTTCTACTTCAAACTTTTCTCATTTCCAACACTCCGATTGATTATCCGCAAATCCTCGAATTACCTCCATCAGTTTTGTCTCGCGCTGATGTCCCATGGAACAACCACTTGCAGGTGATAATCATCCTCAATTCTATTCTTTCATAACACAAAGCCACCGTTACTTATTATTTATGTATGTTTGAATTTGATAGAGAGTGATAAAACTTGGCGAAGGATGCTTAAAACTTCCGCAAGATATTACTGTGGATAAAAAAGGTACAATATACACAGCTATAAGGGATGGTTGGATAAGTGAGATAAGTGGCACCTAAGTTATCACACCATAAGACAGGAGCGGTAACTGAAATTATTAGTTCTTTCAGTAAAGATTGTATCCAGATTATTTCCGAAGTTGCAATGGCAACTCCTCTATGCTCAGCTTTAATGCTAGACTTGGAAACCTTCTTTTGCTTTTTTGCAATCCACGATATTAAGTTGCTACCAAAGTAAACATAGTATCCACTTGTAGACCTGCGGTCATCTAAGCTGCCAGATCAATCTGGATATGAATACGTATGAGGAGAAAAATCTTGGGAAGGTTGCAGAACAAGACCAAACTCTACAGCAGATTTAAGATATCGAATAATCCCCTAGAAAAGATCCAAGTGTTCAATATATGGATCATGCATATACTGACACACTTTATTGACTTCCACTGAAATATCGGGTCTTGTGAGGTGCAGATATTGAAGTGCCCCTACTACACTGCGATATAGAGTAGGGTTAGCAAACTTCTCAGAAACATGTTTCTTAATTTTAGTATTTGGAGCCAAAGAAGTGCATATTGGTTTAACTCCATCCAATTTTGTACATTTCAGAAGATCTACAACATACTTCCTTTGTGTGAGAAACAATAAACTTGGTTTCCTTATAACTTCAACACCTAAGAAAAATGACAAGTCTCTCATATCCTTGACAGCAAAAGTAGAACCTAAAATATTTAATAAGTTGTTGAATATTCGAAGGATGAGAGCCTGTGATAATGATGTCATCAACATAAATCAAAACATAAGTTATTGAAGATAGTGTTTGATTAACAAATAAAGAACTATCTGCAATAGAACCCTTGAACCCAAAGTATTATAAGTAGCCACTAAGCTTTGAAAACCAAGCTCGCGGTGCTTGCTTGAATCCGTACAAATATTTGTGTAGCTTACATACATGAGAAGGAAAATTGGGATCAGCATAGCCATCTGATTGCTGGATATACACATTTTCCTCCAGATTTCCATGTAGGAAGGAATTTTCCACATCTAGCTGTTTTAGTTGCCAATTAGTCATCACTGCAATAGTTAGCACCATACGTTTAGTACAAGGTTTAATAACCGGACTGAAAGTCTCACCATAATCAAGCCCTTCCTGCTGGTTAAAGTCCTTGGCTACCAGTTAAGCCTTATAGCGTTCAATACTACCATCAGGATTTTGTTTAACCCGAAACACCCACTTTGATCCAACAACATTAATGCCCGGTTCATATTTTACTAAGGAATACGTGTCATTGTGAATGAGAGCATTTATTTGATCATCCATGGCATTTCTCCATTTGGGGTCTTTGCAAGCACTTGAATAAAAAGTTGGTTCCATATACTCCGTGTCTGGTAGAGGATGTTTCGAAGTAGTTAAACATAATTTTTGAACTGGCTTGGTAATGCCACACTTAGCTCTTGTCTGCATAGGGTGAGTGATAAGATCAGTGCTGAAATCTGGAATAGGTGCCTGTGTAAACTGATGGTCTCCAGTAGAGACAGTCGTAGTTGAAGTAACTTCAGGATTTGTGAATGACTGCTGTGGACAAGTAGAAATAGAGTCAGAACCAGCTGAGGCAGAAGTCGTTGATGCATTTGGCAAGTCTAGAGACACATGATTAGTATTTTGACTTGATAATGGTGAAGGTATTAAAACATCTTCCTGGTGAATAGCATTAGAAAGTTGCTTAAATGGAGGTGATCAGAACATACTTGTATTAGAAAGAACAATACTTTGAGTATTCATAGGGTCCTTTTGCTGGATGGACGAGAATGGGAATGGGCTTTCTTCAAACCTTACATGCCTTGAGATATAGAATCTATTTTTTTTTCCGATGAAGACATAAATAGCCTTTATACGCCATGCTATAACCCAAAAATACACATGGCAATGATCTTGGCTCAAGCTTGTTAACATTGTAATGTTTGAGACAGGGATATGCTAAACAACCAAAAACTGGCAAAAGAGAATAATCTGGTTTTTTATTAAACAAAATATCTAGAGGAGTTCTGCTTTATGAAATCGATTTTGGAAGCCTATTGATTAAATAACAGGCAGTGGAAAAAACATCAGACCAAAATGACTTGGGCATGTGAGCATGGAGTAAAAGAGCTAAGCCAGATTTTGTAGCATGCCTAATATGACGTTCCGCAATACCATTCTGTGGCGATGTATGAAGACAGGAAAAACGATGTTGAATACCAGAATCATCGAGGTAGCTTGTAAATTTTTTGTATTCTAAAGCATTATCTGATTGGAAGACCTTAATTTTATGATCATTAAGATTCTTAACTTGCTTTCGAAATTGAATAAATGTATGTAAAGCATCAGAAAGTCTGACAAGATGAAATATCCAAGTGAAACGAGAGTAGACATCCAAAATAAGCATGTAGGATCGAAATCCATTTCTAGATAAATGGGGAGAGACCCAAATGTCAGAAATAATCAAGGCCAAAGGCTTTTTATATATGGTTTTGCTATCAGAAAATGGTAGATTTTTGCTTTTGCTAATGTGAAAAGAATGACAAAAGCTAAACTTATTATTAGAAACTGGTACGAAAAAACGATGACAAATTGAGGACACTGTGCGTAACATAGGATGGCCTAGACGCTGGTGCGAAATTGGCAGGGTTGGTGAGACAAAAGATTGTGGCTTGATTTGATTATCTATCTTGTCCACTCCCTCAAAGACATAAAGTCCATTCTCATTCCGTCCTCGCAGCAATGTGCACCCCCGTTGGATTGTCCTTCACTAGAAAGTAAGAAGTGTGAAATTAAAAGAATACAACATTATCCTTACAGAACTAACTCACTGAAAGCAAGTTTGTTTTGATATCAGGTACATGATATATTTTGTTTAAATAAAAAGATCTTGAATTATATGTTAAGGATACAGTACCAGTATTGGCAATTTTAAGATCATTTCCATTGCCTACTTTCACCTGTTCAGTACCGTCATACTCATAAGGAATGGTTAAGTTTTTAATGTTGGTAGTTAGGTGATGAGTGGCACCAGTACCCGTCACCCATTGAGTATATGTATGATCACCAGGAAGAGTTATATATGCTGCAGGTTTCCTATTCTGACTCCTGTTATTCTTTTTATAGCGGAACCAACATCTGTCTGCTGTGTGATTGCTTTTCTTGCATATCTGACATGGTGCTGCATCATCATGATTATTGGACCTTTGTATTGGTTGAATTCTTCTATTGAACTGAGTGTTCTGGTTTGGGTTGTGTTGATAATAACCTCTGCCTTGAGTACTGAATCTTCTTTGTGCTGGCCTGCTAGACGAGCCAGGATTATAGACTGCAACCTTTGCAATAGGTTGTTGTAGTAAAGCAAGCTGCTGCTCTAAGCGCATATCAAAAGTCAGAAGATGCGCAAAAAAGGTTTCCATGTCCATCTCTTCAGTTGTACCCAGAGTGGTTACAATAGGGTCATACGTTTGATTTAATCCAGTGCAAATAGATTGTTTCATCTCATCAGTGGAAACAATATATCTTGAGGCTGCAAGTTGATCAAAATGATTCTTAGCTTCATTAAAAAATGTCTTCAAAGATTTATTACCTTTTGAGAGTGAGTGTAGCTGCTTTTCAAGGTGCATCTGATGAGCTATTTTTTTTTTGGTGCAAAGTTTCTTTCCAGGGTATCCCCGATTTCTTTAGATGTTTCTAAGCCACTAACTTTGCCAAGTAAAACTTCAGTTACTGTAAAATTTGACCAGCCAACAAGTAGAGAATCTTGTTCCTCATGTAGTGTGAAGGCTGTGTTGATTGTCTGTTCATCAGGTAATGTTCTTTGTGTAATTTCATTGTTCCATCAATAAATCCTGTGAGACCGTAGCCTTTTAGTAATGGTTTGAACTGAGTTCTCCAGAGGAGGTAATTTGTTTCTGTTAACTTAAGAGTTACTAGGTGATGAATCTGGATTTGGCGCAACTGATTTGTTATTGCAGCCATTGTAGAAAAAATGGTTGAAGTGTGGCTTGGATCGAAGGCTGATACCAAGTTAGTACTATGGTCAATGACTTCCACACTATTTGTGTGTAGTCATGGGTTTTATTTATATGAAGAGATATACAGAGATACACATTAGGTTGTTACACATTCAAGAACTGACTAGCTAGAACAATGAAAGACCGAGTACTCTTAGGCTACAGAATAGAGATAGCCAGTTAGCCATCTAACTGACTAGAAGCGAGTTATGCGACTGGATGACTCTGTCATCCTTAACAGGAATAAAGTTACACAAAGAAAAAAGAAAACAACTGTTCACCATTTCTTTTTCACGTTAAACGAAGTAGTCATAGGCCATGACCAGTTCAACCGCAACTAAGAAGTTTGTTAAACAAGAAAAATGGAGTAAGCAGAAATTAAAAGCAAACAGAAAGTACAAATCGTACACGGTTGTTACATATGGATGCCAAGTCCTGCCAAGTTGTTGATATATGGATAACAAGTCATACCAAGCTTAGGACAAGATGTCAGCTACAAAGAATTATCAATTTGGAACTTTATATAAGTAATTATCAATCGACGAAAATATAATACTATTCACAAAAATATAGTAATTATCGGCAATATATCGTATGGCCCGTATTATTGTTTTCGGTCAACTACACTGGATTCCACTAATCACGTATTAGCAAACCTTTTTTTACTACTAATTGACCCATTGTGATACACCAAGCTTACTTTATGGGAATTTTAAGAAAATACCACATTTCCAATTTCCGGTTTAACAAAGTGTCATCGTTTTTTTCAGAATTAATAAAATGCCACAACCCTTATATATTCCGTTAAGACCCACCAAATAGGTCTATATTCTTTGAATAAGTCAAAAAAAATAATTCTTCTTTACCTATTTGCCCTTCACAATCCTTAAAAATTTGATTCCATACAAGAAACATAAAAAAGAAAGCCGATCTCATTCATGATTATGTCCATTAGATACCACCGTTCACTTAGGTTTTAACGGTGAACCAAAATCCTAAATTAGGTGTATGGCTTCAACACTATTTTCTCTCTTCTTCTTTTCTTTTTCTTCTGTATATATTTGAAAAGATAGTGTGGTAGATGATTAATTAAGGCAATGATTGAATTGTGGAATTTAGGGATTAATTGAATGTGCTGTGAAGCTGTTATGTGGAATTTAGGGATAAAGTTGCATGAATAGAAATTGGGTCTGTTTTGAGAGGAAATTGCTGGTGGGATTGTAATCGAGACCGAGATGGAGAGTGAGTTGACAGCAAATGAGATGTTGGTGTTGGTCGATGGTATACTACAGTCTAGTTTGAAGCAGCGGCATCAATGGAGTCGGTAAGAATTAGTGGAGATGATTGAGCTATTGTAATCAGTGCAAGGAGATATTGAAGTAAGGATGGAGGGGTATTGCAGACGGACTGCCGGAAAAGTGGGTATTGCAAATGCTGTTCTCTTGGAATATGTACCAAAATGGGTGTTGGCTGTTCTCTTGAGGTTGAGAAGGTGTTGGCAAATGCTATTTACGGTGAATGCAGCAGCAAAAGCTAGGTCTAAGAGTTGGCTGAAATTGATTCAATCAATATGATTTTGTATGGGATTGTCGGTTTGAATAGGATTGGTAGTAATACCATTTGGTTCATGTATGTTATTATTTTAAGCTTATACCTACTATCTGTTCGATGAAATTTCCCAAACAGAGGATTAAATAAAAGCATACTAAAAGGCGTCTCAGTCAATTGTGTTCTCATCTTGATTAATTTTTGTGGATTTGACAGTAGTATTGTTAAGTGATTTTGATCATTTTTCTGTTGGTGGGTTATATTTGAGATTTAGCTCTGCTTCATGCTTTAACTCGCTAATGATTCGCAATTATGACCTGATTTAACTCAGTGTAGTGAGATAATTCGAGGGCATGAATGCCTTTCACTAAGCTGAATTACTGCCACCTAGGCACTAACGGATGTTAACTATTTTTTGAAAAAAACGAGATGGAAAAAATCAAATGTGTGGCATTAAATAAATTCTGGAAAAAACAGTGACACTTTCTTAAACATTATATTGAAAGTGTGGCACTTTATTAAAATCCCCTTAATTTATCTCCAAGAGCATCTCCAATGGTGTCTCGAAATATATCTATTTTAAGAAAAATTATGTATGAAAAATTATTTATGAATAAAATCCTATTTTGATAAGCATCTGCAGTGGTAGATGTATGTATATCTATTTTAATACAAGTGTAATTTAGTTATAGGTTACTTAATCTAAAAGGTGGGTCAAAATAATTTTAAACAGAAAAATGTATGTTGTGGATATGGGATGGAGTATCTAAATTTAAATATTCTCATCCAAACTCAAACGATCAACTCATGGTAATTTTTGACTATCCAGTTACCATTGGAGAGAGTTTTTTATGTTAGAGTATCTAAAATCCCATATGACACCAATTTATTTAAAAAACCAAACTCTATTGAAGATGCTCTAGGAAAATCAAATTGGGAAGATGAAAGACCCTTCCTAAAAATGTCAGTAGCCTGCCTGAGAGCTGGTCGAAATGTAGAGTATGGACGGAATGCAAGAATGGACCAACTCTCGAATGAAATAAAATCAATTGCAAACATGTTTCTTTAAGGAATGCTGGATATTCTGCTCGCAGGCCCAGAGTATATGGCTCAACAGGAATCGGGCTGTGGGTGTTGTTGCCTGATTACTTGTTTCACATATCCTTGATGTGTGCAGATGTGCTCTCCTGATCTTTCCGATGTGAACAACAGATATTTTACCATCACATATCAGTATATCTCACAGACCTTTCTAGGGTTAATAACTTAACAGTTTGCCTCCAAGTCACGCAGACAAGACAAATCGATACAATTCAACTAGGGATTTTGATGGACAGAAATGAAGGGAGACAAGTCGATATGTAGAGAAACGTTCCAGCTTCCAAGTCTAGCTCTTTGGGTCCATCATAATGGGGATCCGAAGACTCGAAGACTTAGAGCTTCCACAATGGGACGGACCAAAGAGTATATGTACTCTTTGGTCCGTAAAAATGCAATCGTAATGGACAGACCAAATTTAAACTACTATCTTCTGGATTACAAATTGAAATGTTACGTCAAAACCATATATCACTAATCAAGCTCGCCGATCCATATTTTCATTAAATGCAGAACGAAAGTCATGACTGAAATAACAATAATAAATGAGGTTGATTTTCTATCTTCTGGCTTACAAATTGATGTCAATTTCTGGCTTCAATTCGTCTATAATAAACTTGAGTACCAATTATCTTCTTGTTGCAACATGTAAATTGCATTATGCATCTCCTGGTTTTCCAACATTTGTAACCACTCATTTGCGCTTAGAACTGAATCATTCGTACTGTCAACCTTTAAGTAAAAAGAAGAACAAGAAGAAGACAAAAGGTTCTCGAGATTTAATGGTGATGAGTTTCATCATGGGAAGTAGCGATCGGGGGCACAGAAAACATTATTAGGGTTTTAAAAGTAATTTGAGACGTAAACCCATCTCTGTCTATATTTACAGATAAATAAGTTACAACCGTTCATTTAAAGCTAAGATCTATCACCACGTGTCAAAATTCATAGCTGTTAACTCTTCTAACGGCTTCAGTGAAAATATGGTTAAACACAAAACTGGACAAAACTTAGGATCCTAATTTTTAATGAAACTAAAAATCACGACCCAGACACTAATTGACTCTAAATTTTGGATCTCACTTTTTTTTAGGTGGGGACTGATAACTTACTTAGGGGTGAGATTCGCGGCCAAATATCTGAGTTATTTTCTAAAATTTATACCACTTTATCCAATAAATAGCATGGATGTTTCAAATTTTAAACTAACTAGAACTCCCCTTTAATAATGATTTCTCCGTTCCTAAATAGATGAGTTTAAGTTTCCACAATTCTATTATCAAAACTAGTATAATGACAAGTAGGAGAAGAGAATATCTTTATGTCTTTTTTACAATTATACTCAATGGATAATAACTAGTATAAACAATTTATCTCTCAAATTATACCATAAATATTAGTAAATTTTATATCATTGAAAAAATATTTTAAAATACATCAAATTATATATATTTCTTATACTAATAACAATTAATTATAAAAATAGTTTTAAAAATATCTTCTTGTTTAATAATATAGATCATCCATTAGTGAGACAAAAATATCTTCTTGTTTAACTCCTTGCGTAAGCACCCGCAAAATAACAATGTTTTTTAGATGCATTGTGTTTCTTTTCGGATGAGAGTTGGGTCTAATTGCATATGAAAGATGGAAAATAGTAAATACCTATCTATAGATCAGCTCAAGGACCTTGAAGGAGTGCCCTTGTATATTAGCACACGTATATGTATATGTGCTCGATCATAAATAGATATTCTAATTTCTCTTGAGCTGTACATTTTTTTTTTTTTTTTGGGTAAATACAAATTGCTAGATAAAGAAAAAGTCTACATCATGCAAAGCCCTAGAAGCGCGATCAAGTGTGATCTCTGATTATGCAATCTGAAGCAAAGTAATACGTCACCCCCCTTCATGAATATATATAAAAATAAAATACAGAATTCCAATAAAGAGAAAGATCACACCCAAATGAAGTGTATCAATACGTATACAGTTTCCATCGATACACTTAACATCAACATTACACACATTACAGTCTCCAGACTACAGGCTACACGCAGGCAAGGGGATAAGGGTAGCCGACGAACAGTTCCACCCCTGGGAATTTTCTTGCCTTCTTCTTATCTCCTGCAGGGACTGTTCAGTTAGTCTTACGTTCATCAAGTAATCAATTTAAAATCAAAGCATCATTTAATTTGCTTGATGAGTTTCAATAGATACCTTCTTTTTCTATCTCCCAAGTGCAAAACTAGTCACTAATAAAATAGATAAGCTTAGGCAGGTACCTGCATATATGATTTACAAATTTAATGTAGAAGAATCCCACCATCCAGGGCCGGCCCTAACATTTTGCTGCCCCAAAGAAAACCAAAAAAATGTTGCCCCCTTCCATATAAGTCTGTACATATATACTTTTACTAGACAAACCTTTCCATAAATATATCATTCTCAGCATGTAAATATGTGAAGCAAATTATGGTTTAGAAAACAATAAAAGTAAAGGGTTCAGATAATCATACAAATAACATCTATTGAAAGTTGATTCTTCTTACATTTCTAGATGCAAAATCATTAAGTATAACTTTAAAATCAACTTTAGCTTAGAAAAACTTCTTTCCGCCGATGCAACTGTTACCGGAATTGTGAGCAGTATCCTATAAGCAATCCACGCATTTGGGTAGCAACCATCCATTCTTAGTGAAAATTGTAAAACCTCCATTGGTTTGCTATAAGCCTTAGGTAATGCAACTCTCATGACTAACAATTCCAAATATAACTCCCTGCCATCAATATCTCTAGATGTACCATGCTTCAAATAACCTTCATGTGCGAGACAGGACCTCATCAATTCATTCTCACTCATAGTTCTTAACTTGTTCGAGTCAAACAGAAAACCAAATATTTTTTCATATAATCGAAACTGTTCAAACCTGGCCTTGAATGATGATATAGCACTGTCCATTATATATAAAAAGTAAGTTCTTCTAAAAAATTCCTCACCTGATATTGGTTCGCAAGTACGAGTGGTGCGAACTTCACGAAATGTAGGTTCAATATTCATACCATCTGCAATCTCCTTCGCTTCTTCCATTGCCTTTTGGAACCCATCTTTTCTATACTCTTTAAAAAAAACAATTAGACCTTTTGTTTTTTCTATAGCAACACCAATATCCATATTTTCAGATTGCAAAGATTTACTCACGGTATTAACAGCAAATAAAAGTTTATACCAGATTGTCAAGCTAACATAAAATTCAAAATTATGCATATCAAAACTTACTAGGCTCTCGGCTGTGCTGACTTCTTGAGAAATAGAGGATGAATCTCGCAACTTCTCTAAAGCTTTGCGTATTTCAGGAGCTTGGTATCTTATCGCTTTGATACTTGCTACACGGCTTTCCCACCTAGTATCGCATAATGGTTTAAGAGTCAAACCTTTCTCTCCAATCTTTTCTTTGAACAAATCCCATCGATTAGTAGAAGCCGAGAATAACGTATAAATACGTTGTATGGATTCAAAAAAAGACAATCCTTTAGGACATGACTTAGCCATATCACAAAGTATTAGATTTAGACTATGACAAGCACACGGTGTGTAGAATGCTCTTGGATTAATCTCGAGTAGTCTTGCTTGTACACCTTTGTGTTTTCCTTTCATATTTGTTCCATTGTCATATCCCTGCCCTCTTATATCATCAATATTTAATCCAAGGTTTATCAATGCTTCTTGAAGTTCAAAAAACAAACCTTCTCCTGTTTTATCTTCAACTTTCAAAAACCCAAGAAAATATTCCTCAATTCTTGCTGTTGAAACATCTACGCATCTGATTATAATGGACATTTGTTCCCTGCGAGAAACATCCGGAGTACAATCAAGAATAATTGAGAAGTATTTCGCCTCGTGGATTTTTTTCAGAATAAGCTTTCGCGTCTCATCAGCAAGCATTGAAATCAGTTCATTCTGAATTTTGTGGCTAAGATAATGATACCGAATTTCATTCTTTTCGATACTCTCCAAGTGATACTTTAACACGGGATCATATTTTGCAAGTACCTCTATGAAACTTAAGAAGTTTCCATTATTTTTTGTATAAATTTTCTCACTATCCCCACGAAATGCTAAACCATTCTTCGCTAGGAACAAGATGCCGTCCATCATCCTCTCCAAAACATCTTTATAATGTATCTTCTCTCTATTGATCTGTTCTTGTATTCTCTTATCAATGGTTTTTTCCTTTCTCAATCGTAATTCCAACTCAATCCAATTAAACATACAAATAACATGCTCTCCACTGTTTTCATGAGTACTAAGTCTCCCACTTAGGTTATTCCAATCATTGAACCCACTTTCACACAACTGATAATTAGTTTCCCTCTTCTTAAACAATTTACAACAAAAAAAGAATACCTTATCCAAAGATGTCGAATACACTAGCCATCTCCTTTCTTGTTTCTCAAAATTGCTCATTCTCCGAAAGTAATAAGTGCTAGAGAAATGATCGCCCTTGGAATCTCTAGGGAACTTGATATTATCAATTCTCATTGGACCCTTCTCTACCAAAAAATCAACAAGCTTTTTATCAATTGTATTCCAATTAGCCGGATCAAACATATCTATATGGCTTAACTCTTCACAATAATTACCAACTTCATTCGTTCCTACCGTCTTGTTGACATTATCCCCCCTTCTGTCATTCTCATTGATATCATTCATACCATTCTCAACACCACCATCATTCACATTTCCCTCATTTACACTATTATCATCATCACCCTCATTCTCATTGCCCTCATTCATACCATTATCAGCAACACCATCATCTCCATTCCCCTCATTCATACTATTATCAGCAGCACCATCATCCCCATTCCCCTCATTTAAACCATTATCAGCAGCACCATCATCCCCATTCCCCTCTTTCTTACCATTATCATCTGTAGCATTATCCTCATCGCCCTTATTCTCAATTGCTGGTTGATTCCTAATCAAAAACTTATCAAAAGAACCTACTAGAGATTTAGTAGATTCCAATCTCTTTTTCTTTTTCTTCCTATTTTGACATCCAGAAGATTGCTTTCTTTTCAGAACCATGCCTGCAATTAATCAAATACATATATTACACAACAAGCAAAAAAATATGTTAAACAGCAAAAACAGTACACAATTTATTTCTTCAAAATAATCCTAACCCTAAATGCCTAAATTGTAGCTCTTTTAAAATCAACAAATTATTTAGATCCTGTAACTAAGATATATATATATATATATATATATATATATATATGATCGTTGGGTATTTAGAAATCAAAAGATTAATTGGGGTTTTGAATTTTTTTGCCATAAAAATACAATTTAGGTTTTCTAGCAGAGATCAAAAGATTAAAAACAAAACTAATCATATAATATAAGTGATAATCTGTTTTTCATAAACTTACCGTAAAGATTTAATTGTGTTGGGAAGAAAAATAGGAAGGATCACACCATCATGGAGGCTGGAAGCCTGGATCAATGGAGTTTTCAGCCGACGGAGAGAACGAGAAGTTTAACAAAAAAAAAATTCTGAAGTGAAAATGTGAAATCCGTTCCACTTGTTATGTATTTAGTGTTAACTCCTTTGATATTTTATTATTAACCCCTCTTATAACTCCTTCTTTATAACATGCCCTTTGTTCTTTTAAAAATGCATCATATTTTGTATTTATAATTCTTTTCTAGACCCCCAGTTTTCTGCTATAACATAAAACTCCCCTAATAAATTTTTTTTTTGCTGCCCCCTGATCGTGATGCCCCAAAGATAGCCTTTGACTGCATTGCCTCAGGGCCAGCCCTGCCACCATCTGCAACCATAATTGTTGCTTAGTTTAATAACTACTAACTTACCAGCAACAATCTTGTTGAATTTTGACTGAGGAAAGCTTTCACTACGAGGACTGCAACCCAAACCCGAATTATCATTGCATTTAGAGATTTCTTCCACGGTGAAAAGATTAAAAAAAAATTAGTTGTGACTTCAGGTAAAAATTCTCACAACTAATGAAAGAAAAGGTAATACTAGCTAGTACCTTGGCAATGACCACCAGTAGTAGTGTCAAGATAAGGATTTCCTGCATAGCCCGGTTTACAATTACAGCGATAACCTGGAACAATATTAGTTCCTGGTATACAGAGAGTATTGGTTCCACATGCTGCTTCATTGCATGTCTGTTTAGAACCAATAGTCCAATCAAGCACTACCGGGACAGTTCCAGTACCATTATTTTTGAAATTTTGGAGATATGACGAGGAAAACCTAAACGAACTTTCTTCAGCTACAAAAGCATAACTACAAGGATTATAAAAGCTTAAATCCTTCCTAGGGAGTCTTTCAACTATCACATTAAGTCCCATTTGTGCAGCTGGGATGGAGGCCTCAAAACAACCCATACCATTGCAAGACCCACAGGTGATATATTCGTTTCTACTACAGTCTGAACACCCATCACCAATAGGTGAATTACCATTTATAGATGCCATGGTGTCACAACCGATAGATATCAATTTGTTTTTTGTGGTAGACACGGTGAATTTTCCCAAAAGGATAGAGGCAAAGCTATTAATTGGCGTCTCCAAACATGTGGTCGCTATTGCGTTTTCGACAATCATCTGACCATCGAGTACCGATATATTTGTGACATATAATTTATCGTACATAGGCACACTGTTGTTGCATTTTATTTCGAACGCCTCTTCTATGTAACAACCATCACCTATGCCGAACGGATAGGGTATGCTAACACTGCCACAATGATCTAGGTAATCATGCTTTGCTATTACTCCGGAGCCAGTGACCGGTATTACTCCACATGCAAATTGCAGCCATAGTAACAAGATAAAACAATGAAACTTTAGAAGAATATGTAATAAAGCCATGAATGATAAGTTTGGTTTTGGTTTTGGTTTTGGTTTTGGTTTGAGTTTCTTTCTCGCTGTGATAATACTTAAACATCTTTGTGTTATTTATACCCTTACATACTGGTGTAGGATGTTAGTACTGGAAACGACAGAAATCACACATAGATAAAACTTCTCAATGGAAGAGTTTTGTTTCTTCAAAGTATGCCTTTTTTCCTTACAGACGAGGCCATATATAGGCCTTATGACATAATTAATATTAATGCAAATATCTCTTAAGATTAATGCAAATAAAGAGGAAATCCTAACCAAATATGATATCATGCCAATTCTGCAAGATATCTCTTATTTCCTAACAAAAATAACAAACAGGAAAATATTCATGCATGGCTAACGAATATTCTTTCATCGATCTCTTTCTTCCAAGTAGGATTCTGCCATATCTTGCACTACATCATTCTCTCCGGGAAAGAGGAAATTCGTCCTCGAATTTGGCAGGTTAGGAAGATCATCATCCGACAAATCACCGTGGTAGGAAATGAGATGACGCACATTGAACACGTCAGTCGTGTAAATATGACTTGGAAGGTTCAGACGGTAAGCATTAGGGTTGAGTTTTTCAATAATTTCAAATGGACCAATCTTGCGAGGACCCAACTTGTTGTATGTACCCACCGAAAAACGTTACTTAATAAGCACATCCCAAACGAAATCACCTACCTCAAATTCAACATGACGACGATGCTTATCAGCGGCCGTTTTATATTTAGCAGAAGAAACTACCAAATTTTGAGCAGCAACGTCATGTATTTGTCGAAGATTCTGCACTAAAGCATCCGCAGTGGTATGCACACGTTGTAAGTCCGGAACTGGTGCCAGGTCGAGTGACAAAAACGAGGGTTAAACCCACAGACCACCTGGAAAGGACTAAACCCTGTGCTCCTATGAATTGCTCTATTAAAAGCGGATTTGATGGATCGTTTTTAGTCAGATACCATGTCAGAAGATGGTTAAACTCCCATGGAGTCTTTCCTTTGTTTCATTCGTTATTATAAAACCAAATAATATCCATGAGTGTCTCATAGTAATGAGAGAATAATACTAGGAAAGGAAATAACATAAAGAGAGAATAATATCTAATCTATTATGGGGATCTGGTGGACTCAAGTTGTGGTTGTGATTGAGAAGTCAGGGAACAATGGCAGTGATGTTAAGTTTGAGCAGTGAAAGAAGGAGATAGGAGTCTGTGGAGTCGGAAATGGTTCGAATTTGTGTCTACGGCCAGGGTTTTCCACTAATATCGATTGCGAGGTTAGAAGATTAAAGATGTGATTGACGAGTTTGTAAAAAACTTGAAGATGGGTTTGATGATTATTGAGATGCAGGAGATGGTTTTGTGTTCTGGTGATTAACGGAAGAAAAGAATTTGGACTTGATATTGAATCCGAAAAGAATAGGATGAATGTCTGTAGATTGGCAGAGATTAAAGAGCTTGGATTTGCAGTTGAATTAAATTTTTATGAATTGGGTTTTGTCAAAGCAAGAAGAAGAAATTGTTCTGTGTACGAATGGGAAGGAGATAAAAATGGGTGTTCCATGAAAGAAGATGAGAAAGGAACATTCGTTGATGTCACCGTATGTTAGCGGGTAAGCCGGTAGGGTGGGTTAATTTCGCTTTTTACTCATCATTCTATTCATTTGACGACGGATAAATTTTTTTAACCATGATCCTACAAACGGCGGGTAAAATACGGATACGATTAAAACAGTGGAGGGTAGGATTGATATGTGCACCCGTAAAATCAATAACAATTAACAGAATTTGCAATTGTAATTTTAAAGTAAATTGAACATATTTTAAGGAATTTAGTCGTTTTTGGCTTAAATTTTCGACTTGGATCCATGAAAGAGATGAATCTTTTAAATTTGGGGAGATAAAATTTTACTGTTAAACTCATCGAGACTCCTTATATTTGATTAAAATGCAGTCAACCAAGACACGTTTAACTTTTGAAATAAAAAATATTAAATCTAACCTTATAATTACCTTTTGTGAGGAAAAATATGTGTAGTCCAATCCATAATTAAACTTAGATATAAGAATAATATTTTACTAATCTAACCTTTTATATTATTAAGTAAATTGTTTTCTATACTTAACTTTAAAAATAATCCACATTTAATTGGGCAGCGAAAATAGTCAAAAACTAAAAATATTCGCACTTCTACACTTTATCGCGTCCTCCTTCTACTCTTCATTTTATTCCTCTTCTTATTCTCAGAGCTAACAGGGCATATAACATTTTTTCCATTCTAGAAAACAAAAATCATAATTTCATCTTGTTTTGTGTTAATTTTATGTGTTTATCGACGGATATGTTTGTTGTACATATAAAAGATATATCTTGTGTTTAAGGAGTTATAGAATTTGTAATTATAGACGTTGATAGAATTATAGAATTATGGAGCGTGGTGGAAATTATGTATTGTGGTTTGATGGTTACTCTTTTAATCATGAATATTATTTTTATCGTATACGCAGATGTCCAAAAATCTTGTGTCCAGGTTCATTGATCACCTAAAGACAAATAGGAGTCAGGCTAACAAGAAACAAAAATCTAAAGCTAATGAGGATCCTGAAATTATCCCAACTGTTGAAATCGAGGTCTCTATTCCCGGGTTAGGGAGCTACCTTGTGGTGGAAGATTCTAAGAAACATGTTATTACGGACAAAACGTTTGCAAGCGACCAAAAATTTAAGTATACACATCATGGTTCCCTTGCCTCGGTCATCAACTACTATAATGTTATTACAACACACAGTCCCAGAGTTAAATATATATAATAGAAAGAGTTGGATGGGATAGTTTATTGACTACGAATATAAAAGAAACCTCACATTCATTGGTCGATTATATTATTGAGCGATTTTCGGGCACAACAACACTTTTTACTTCCCTTTAGGTGAGATGGGGTTCATACCCCTTGATTAGGTCATGTTGACAGGATTGAGTATTGGTATTGAGGCTGATATTCCATATAAATCAGCGAAGTACCATTTTGAACATGTCCGTGAGCATATTTTTCCGAATATAAAAGATGTTGAACATTAGCTCATATTTCAATGTAGATGTGTTGGTTGTGGCCGAAGAAGATATCACACTTGTTAAAAGAGTTGCAAAAGCGTTCTTCATGTATGCTTTGGGAAAAAATTTCTTTAGTAATCCAAAGAACTATATTGATGTTGGATGATTAGCTTCCTTTGAAGATCTTTATACAATTGGAACGTATGACTGGGATGGTGCCGTTTTTTCGAGATTGTATTCGGCACTCGGCTTATCAAGTAGGACACAAAAGTCACTTAGCGGGCCTTTCCAAATATTAGAGATTAAATTTTTTTCATAGTTATTATTACTTTCAATGTTTGTTTATTTCTTATTACTTTCAATGTTTATTTATTGAAAATTGATTAATTTGGTTGGTCGTTATTCTGGAATAGTTTAAGGATACGAAAATTTGAGCATATGTTGAGCAGGTGCCGCTACAAGTGATGATGCACGAAGATGGCCTAGAAGCTTTGTATCGAATATTTATGAGTTAATAATTCCTTTTTATGTGACCGTTATTATAACTTGCTACATGCATATAACTTGTTTAAATTATACATCATAATATATACCTGGAAAAAAGGTGTTGGGGGAAAAACCATCCCACATTTTTTATTCCCGATAGTCAACCTAAAAGTATTGGGAAAATCAACAGTTTACCAGCAGATATACGAGGAAAAGATGATGGTTTGATCGATGCAACCAAGATAGTAAAAGTTGTTCCATATGACCAATATTACAGTATTGCCGTCAGGTAACTAACTGCAAGCAATATGGAACCCATCCTGTTTGGGAGGTCCAAGCATTTGGGTATTCATAAACACCCGATTGAACAACCTAGTGAACTATGTACCTAATCCGCCGCAACAACAATTATCATATGTAAGTTTACATTCAGTTTTATTTTGTAGAGTTCATTATAATATTTTCCAAGATATCATGTGCTATTTTTTTGTTAAAATTACTTTATTTTTGACAGGAAGAAACTTACACATGTTTACAAGAATATGTCAATTTTACATTAAATCAAACGAAGAAGAGGATGGACGCTCTAACAGCTAAAAAGAGGAAGAAATACGAGTACCACAAAATCGGAACCACATGTTGGATGCACAACTGTCACATTTCAGTATGCAACTACCACCCATCCTCCCATTGGATTAGGTCATTATTCTCAAACTTTGCCACCACAAATTTGAAATAATATGAGTCAAGCAAGAGCATCAGCATCAACAGTGTCATCAATTAACATCCCTCAGATAATGCATATGTCTTTTATCCCACCACGAAATTGTTAATAATATTTAGATGTCTTGTGTCTGGTGTTATGTCTTAAATTGGCTGTGCATAGTCATTTCAACTCTGCTGATAGTTTTAGTGGGGTTGTCTTATCTTCGGGGAGTAGTCATTCAAACACTTTTCAATTGCGTGTCTTTTTTGGCAAGGTATGGTCATTCAAATACTTTTCAATTGCGTGTCATTTTTTTGCATGGTATGTTCATTCAAACTGACATTTCTTAAATTTTGTGTCTGCTGTTTTCCTATAAAACAAAGATTCAATCTCACCATTTATACAAACCAACACAATTCTTCTTCTTCGGATATTAGTCGTTTCTTCTTCTGCTATGATAATGGAAAACCATGAGAACATGGCTCAGCACTCTTCTTCTTCTAATAATAGTTTCTACTCATCATGTGATGATGCAGTAGCAATTAACCAAAATAACCTAGATGTAAGTTTGGGAGTCCTAGCTATAAATAAGCACTGGTCTGAAACTCGTACTAGAATACCAAGAAATCGTGACGCAGGAGTTTAACTTCTATGGAGAGATTACTTTGCGCCGATACCATGCTATCCAGCTAATGTATTCCGTAGAAGATTCAAAATGCGGCGAGAACTGTTTAACCGAATAGTGGAACATGTTGTGTCTGTCAATTCTTATTTTGTCCAAAAGCCAGATGCTTGTGGGGTTCTTGGATTAAACCTTCATCAGAAAGTAACAACAGCAGTCCGTATGTTAGCTTATGGATGTGCTGCAGATGCAATAGATGAGTACTTACGCATTGGAGAAACCACTATTTTGGAAGCTACTCATAGGTTCTATAAAACGATTGTCCATGTGTATGGGGCCGAATATTTGCGTGAACCAACTGCGGGTGATATTGAACTGTTGCTTAAGCAAAACAGAGACCGGGGATTTCCAGGGATGTTGGGAAGTCTTCAGTACATGCATTGGAAATGGGATAAATGTTTGTCGGCTAAATCAGGGGCTTACACTACATATAAAGGAAGCGAAAGTATTGTGTTGGAGGCAGTGATGTCCTATGATCTCTTGTTTTGGCATGCATTTTTTGGTATGCTTATCTCTAATAATAATATTAATGTGATGAACCGTTCGAATGTTTTTCGGAGTCTTATCAACGGGAAAGCACCACCAATGAACTTTGTGGTTAATAGACATTCATATGACATGGGTTATTATCTTGGTGATGGCATATGCCAAAAGATTGGTACAATTGTAATGAGCATAAAATATGCAGATTCTTAAAAAAAAAAAGAATTGTTTTCATCATTGCAAGAGGGTGCACGAAAAGATGTAGAGCGAGGATTTGGTGTACTGCAACAACAATTTGTAATTATCAAGCAACCGGCAAGAATATGGAATCCAGATGTGCTTGCATATATCATGAAAATTTGTATTATTTTACATAATATGATTGTCGAGGATGAGCGTATACCCGATGACCGGCCACATGTATATGAACAACGGAGCAACCCAATACCGGTTAATATATCGAGACATCTTAGTGAGTAATGTTCCCAAATGAGATCCTACCAATGCGATCGTGCAATGCAAAACAAACAGATACATATTCGCTTGCGTGATGACTTGATCGAACACATATTTTCAGAATATGGGGATAATTAAGAAGTTGAATATGCGAAAGTGTATTAGGATTAATTTCATAAAATGCTATTATGGCTTATGAATGTGCTGTAACTTACTTATTTACATTGATCCCTCTCATTTTCTTCTTGTCCAACTTTTGATAATATGATTGTGTTGTTACGTGCTTTTTGTCCAACTTCAGATAATATATTCTTATCCCAACAAATAAGAATAAGGTTTTCTTATCCCAAAAGGATAAGAATCATTTTCTTGCCCTTTCATTTTTTCCTTCTAATCCTACAAAACTACATGAACCTTCCATTTTTTTGTAACCACAATAATACCATAGTGCTGCTTCGCCAAAAAAATATGAAACGATTCACTTAAGAAGAAGATGTTTTTCTGATGCAAGTATGGATCAATGTTACAACTAATCCACTTAATCCAGAGCGACCCCACAACCGGTTTTGGTCGAATGTTTTTGAAATATTCGATATGATAACCGGTAATAAAAATGCTAGAATTAAAAAAAAATGTTCAAAATAGATTCAATATCAGCAACAGAGAGGTGCAAACTTTTATCACGTTTCAGGCTGAAGTTAACATACGCCAACGAATGATTAAATTACAATGTAATATCTTTCGTTTAAGTCCTCTTCATAAGATGTTGATCAATTATTGGGCACCACAATTTTGACGAATGATTTTATTTAAATGTATTATCTTTTTTTTATGTACTCTTCATCTGATTTTAATTAAGACATTATCTCTTTTTTATGTACTCTTCATCTGATTTTAATTAAGACATTATCTCTTTTTTATGTACTCTTCATCTATTTTAATTAAGAGATTTTAATTAAGACATTATCTCTTTTTTATGTACTCTTCATCTATTTTAATTAAGAGATCGTAAGTTGTTTCAAAAGGTTCTAAAGATAATTCTATTCGATAAAAATAAATATTACAAGATTAAAATACTACCGATAATAATAAATATTAAAAAATAATGAAACTACTAAAACTAATAATCCCTTATTAATAATAAAGATTAACGTAATAACTAATCCACCAACGCTTTAAGCTCGGTTTCTTCTATTCTGCACTATCTCCGCCTTTCGAAGTTAGAAGTACTCTTTTTTAATAGGATCCATTCCATCGAGATTCATGCACATGTTGCGAAGTTCTTCGTCCGCTGCTTCCTTTGCTTCCGGTTTATCTTTCCTCGTTTGTTTTGCTGCAAACTCGGCTTGTCTTTGTGCCATTTTGAGTTTTGATTGTTCTTTATAATGGGTGTTGAAATCGTATTGTTGTTTAATAATTATCCCCATCATTTTCTCCTGGGCGGTGGATTTTTCTCTCCCTATTTTCTTGAGTTGTTTCACTGCTTTTTTCCCCATCTGACGAAGATATGTTTTCTCTATGTCTTCTATATCAGTGTCGTTACCGAATCTCCTTGAGTTGTTTGTTGCTGTCCTTGCCCATCTACCACGTCATTCTCATAATCTTCCATATCGTGCGTCGTATCGAAGGCAAATGTCGATCTCCGATTATATTTTATATTTTCTAACATAATTGGGTAGCACTCTTCGTGCTTAAATTTTTGTTAACATTGCAGTCCTTGAACCGCTTCTTTACTTCTTCAAATTGTTATTGTTTTTGAAAACAAGTTTAGCTCGGGCGATTGTAAAATATGGTTAACAAGGATTAAAAAAATTAAGATTACTTTCCTTCTTTTTAGTACCCCATCCGGTATGATATTCTCCTTCCATTTTCGACTCCTTTGCAGCGAAGAGAGACACGACTTTACTTATTTCGTGATTTCCTTTTTGAATGGAGGTCCAAGGAAGCTTAGGTATTTTAGGTAATTGACGTTCCATTCATCTTTGATGCAACTCCAAAATCCCGCTATTGATTGATCAGTTCCAGCAGAAAAATCTTGAGATATTGATAAATGAATTTTACACATCGTTAAGTCTTCCATTACTGAAAAGTTTGGACCTCCTGGTGCTCGTGATCCCATAACTCTACATAGTCTAAAAAATAAAATGATATTGTGATTGGTCTCCAAAATTTCGTGTATATATAGGGTAAAGAAAAAGATTACCGTTGTGATATAACGTCTATTTTTTCTAACGTTGCGAAAAATTTCAAAAACGATCACAACGATCGAAAATTCAACCAAAAAAATCCAACGAGAAGAATCGGCAACAGTCGGAAAATTAGTGGGGCGAACATACGTTTACGCCCCCACATGAGGCGGACACACCATTTGCGCCTAAATGGGGCGTTTATATAATGTCCTCCCCACACAGGCGTTAACCAAACCATCCGCCTCATTTGGGGCGGTAATACAAGTTGCGCCATATCGGGCTGTACTTAAAGTTGCGCTTCAATCAAGCGTACGATTCAGTCTTCGTCTGAGAAGACTAATATCTCAAGAACATCCTTCTTTCTTACTAATCCAAGAAACACAAGTTAGAGATATTACTAGAAATCAAATTTATAATTTTTGGGAAAACGATCAGTTTGAACGGTTTCACCACCCTCCTGAAGGCAGATCAGGAGGGGCTTTTAATAGTTTGGGATTCTGCAAATTTTGAACGTTTAGACAATATGCAGGGTCCTTGTTTTATAACTCTGTTACTAAGGAATAGATCTGATGGATTTACTTGGATATTGTCGAATGTTTATGGTCCTGCTGAAAGAGCGGGAAAAGACATTCTTTGGGAAGAGTTGTGGGATACAAGGGGCTTATGGCAAGAATTCGATAATTTCATCACGGAAGATGCTTTGGTGGACTTGCCTCTTCGTGGTGGAAAATATACTTGGACTAGTAAGTGTATCAACCCTACTCTATCTAGAATTGATCGTTTTCTTTTCTAGGACGAGTGGCTTAATATTTTTCCAGACATGAAAGTATCTGTTCTTCTTAGGGTTTCTTCGGATCACGCACCGATAACTCTTCATTTCGGTCACAATCAGATTTCTAGAACTCCTTTTAGATTGGAAATTTATTGGCTTACGGATAATTCCTTCTTTGATGTTCTGCGGTTCTGGTGGAATAAATTTGATTTTAGGGGTTCAAGTAGTTTTATTTTTGCAAAGAAATTACAAAGTTTGAATCCTATTTTGGTAACATGGAGCAAGAAAAAATTTAAAGGGCTAGATGCAAGGCTACATGGTTGTGAAGTTAATATAGCAAGACTAAACTCAAGAGAAGAAGTCACACCTCTTTCTATGGATGAGTTCAATGACAGAAATTTTTCTTTAGGTACTCACAATGAAGTATCTCACCTGCTACGTCAAAAGTGGTTGTCTCGAGCGAAGGTGAGCTAAATTAGTAAAGGGGAAATAAATACTTCTTATTTTCACATAATCGCAAATGGAAGAAAGCAAGCAAATTGGATTCATAAGATTGTGATGGATGGCCAAGAAATTACTACGCACAGTGAGATTCAAAATGAGGCCGTCATGTTCTTTACCGATTTATACACTGAAGACCAAATGTGGAGACCCAAAGTGGATAATTTGGAGTTTTCAACTATCTCTTCTGTTCAAATCCAAAGGTTAGAAATTACTATTGAAATAGAGGAAGTACTTCAAGTGTTAAATAACATGCCCACCAACAAATCTCCGGGTACAGACGGTATGCCAAATGAATTCTTTAAAGCTTCCTGTCCAATTCTCCAAGAGGATTTCATGAGAGTTATTAAATAGTTCCAAAATAGAGGCAAGTTAGATTGGAGTTTAAACTATACTTTCAATGTGTTAATTCCAAAGAGGGTAGGTGCAAATCAGTTCAAAGACTTTAGACCTTTTAGTCTAGTTGGGGGAGTTTACAAGATTCTAGCTAAAGTTCTTGCCAATAGACTCAAGTTGGTAATCCCCTCCATTATTTCTAATTATCAAGGTGCGTTTGTGAAAGACAAACAAATTTTTGACGGTGTGTTAATAGCAAATGAGTTAATTTATTCAAGACTAAGAAGTGGTAAGGGAGGTTTTGTGTGTAAGATTGATATCGAAAAAGCTTACGACAGAGTGAATTGGGAATGTCTTGATTACATGATGGATAGATTCGTGATTGGTGGAAAATGGAGAAGATGGATTAGAGGGTGTCTTCGTAGTACTCACTTTTCAGTTCTTATCAATGAAAAATCAACCAAAAAGTTTAAGGGTTACAGAGGATTAAGGCAACGGGACCCAATCTCCCTTTTACTTTTTCTCATGATTGCTGAAATTCTCTCCAAAATATTGATCAAAGCACAAGAGATGGGTCTGATTAAAGGTTTTCAAGTGAATTCAGAAAGTACTGGTATCACCCATTTATAGTTCGCGGACGATACTCTATTATTTGTAGATGCTGATCTTAACCAAGTGCATAACTAAAACAAATTCTTCTTTGTTTCGAGGAAGTTACATACTTAAAAGTGAATCTAACAAAGAGTAGTTTGATGCTGATAAGCATCAATGATCACGATAGGAAAGCGGGTATGCAAGAAGCAAATATTTTAGGATATACAGTGGGTTCTCTTCCTTTCTCTTATCTAGGCCTGCCTTTAGGAGCAAAAGCGAGACAGAAATCTATTTGAGACACTATTTTAGAAAAAAAAATGAAAAAGGCTAGCTCCTTAGAAAAAAAAAGTTCATATCTAGAGGAGTGAGATTGGTTCTCATCAAGAGCACACTTGCAAGTATTCCTGTTTATTTCCTTTGTCTGTTCACTGTTCCTGTCTCGGTTGCTAAATTAATTGAAAAATTGGCACGAGATTTCTTGTGGGGTGACACTAATGTAAAAAAAGCTTTTCATCTGGTTGGTTGGAGTAAAATTTACAGATGGAAATCTAAAAGAGGGTTAGGTATCAGGAAGATTAAGACGACAAATAGGGCTTTACTTTCAAAGTGGGTTCGGAGATATGCTACGAAGAAGAGTAGCTTATGGAGGTCAATAATTCATCGAAAGCATGGAGGTAATAGCTGAAAACTGATAGTACTATAGAGTGTATCCCTGTAACTTTCGGTGTCTCCTCGGCACCTCGGCTTCTATTGTAAATCTTATTTGAAAAAATAAATGTTTAACATATATTCCTGGGTATCCGAAAGAAACTTGATGCAAAAAATATTAAAATTTGATGATGTGGTAAAGGACTGTACTTTTGTAACATATATTCTTCAGATCCGAAAAAAATTCGACGTGAAAAGCATTAAAATTTGATGATGTGGCAACGGATTGTTTGGAGAGTATAATTCCTAATTTACAATCCCATGTAAAATTCTCAAAGTTAGGTAGGGCTTCCCTGTATATATACTAGGTATCAACCAGGCCTTCCTCCTGGTCTCAACCTCTCGTACACCTTCGGCGTGTTGTTGTTTTAATTTTAATCGTGTTTTCACCAAATATGGATTGGTACAAGTCTTGGGGATATTTTATGCTGGGAGTTTGTTTTCACCAAATATTAAAGTAACAAACTAATAAAATCATCCAATCTAAAGAAATATTAAAAATTACATGTACCATTACTTCTTTTAAAATTAAAAGAAGCATCAAAATCTACAATAATACTTCAGGATACACTACATATTTTGTTACCGGATATAAAGACACATTTGATTCATTTGGAAATAATAAAGTAATTCTCCTTGCAGCAGTACACCTGGACAATGCGACATATAACTGACCATGACTAAATATTGGAGTGCGTAAATCAATTCACACATACTTCACCGATTGTCCCTGGGATTTGTTAATAGTCATCGCATATGTAACGCGTATGGGAAATTGGCGTCTTTCCATTTGTATGTTTAGCTCTGAAGCTGAAGGTTGAAAAGTTATTCTAGGGATGAATAATACTTCACCAGCTTTTTCTCCAGTTATGATTTTAGCTTCAATCACGTGTCGTCCGCACCTCGTCACCACCAGTCTTGTACCATTACAAAGGCCTTCTTTCGGTGCCAGATTTCTCAGCAACATAATGGGACATCCAACTTTGAGGTCTAGCTTAAATGGAGGTGTTCCTGGTGGACTTAAATTGTTGAGAAATTCAGTTGTAAAATCCGAATCCCTTCCATGATCATCCCGAATCATTTTGTCAGCAGCAAAATACGTGTAAGTCTCCCCATGTACTCTTTCTAATGCATCCATATTAATCTTATGGACGTCTTCATTACGTGGAGATAAAATGATCCTCTCGGATAAGTATTCGGGTGACATTGATTCGTCCATTACCAATAGAGGATACACCGAAGATATTAGCTCATGCATGTTTTGACATCTACCCACTATCGATGGCAGATTAACAACCTCTTTAGGGTTCGTTCCAATCTACATACCAATTAATCGGATTTAAAATAGCTATGTCTACGATAAATATAGTTTTGTTCAATGAAATTTCATTACCTCAAGCAAGTAGTCAGCAAACTCCAAATTTTCCGGTTCCTGCTCCAATCGCATATTTTGGTTTAGCGTCAATACAGTAATGTAATCCCAAAGCAATGAACCTCTTATAGATGCTCCAACAGTTTGTTCTCGACTTGCATTCGAGACCACTGGTAAAGTATGTCTAAAGTCTCCACCCAAGACGACTGTTACACCTTCAAAGTGTCTGTCATCACTGCGAATATCTCGTAGTAGGCGATCAACTGCTTCCACACAAAATCTATGTTGCATTGAAACTTCATCCCATATGATCAATCTTACTTCTTTAAGCAGCTGGGCATAATACGAGTCTTTACTAATACTAATACTGTTATCGTCTTGGACTTCAAATGGAATCTTAAAAGTGGAATGTGTCGTTCGACCTCCATCAAGAAGTAGTGAAGCCATACCAGATGAAGCAACAATTAAGACTATTTTTCCATCTTTACGACATCTTCTTGCTATTGTGTTATACAAAAAAGTTTTTCCAGTCCCTGCACTGCAATTCAGTAAAAACATTCGTCCATTGCGATCATTCACAGATTCCACTATCGCATTGTACGCCAAACGTTGTGCGACATTCAATTTCTCAATATCTGACTGAATCACCGAATCACTTAATGCAAACTGAAGTTGTCTATGGTCCCAAATGTATCTGTTACCTACTATTTGACCCCAATCATGTCTTGGTCTCGGCATTGATTCATATTTTTCTAGTTTTTTTCCAGATCGTTGAAGTAGTTGATCCAACAAGTATAATCTGTAATCCATTGCCAGTTCATCTGTTGGATTCTGGATGTTAAACCTTGTTCGCAATCTATGTGGTAGATCATCGCATATATTCATTCCAAATTTCGCCCACAACACCTCCGGTCTTGATGGATTACATTGCGATAGGATAATACAAAATAGTTTCCTCAGCTGATTTCCAGTTTGCATAACCACTGCTTCTTGAAGACATTTTTCTGATTCTCCATCATGTGCTAAAATCCCAAGTGCAATACATGCATCTTGAAACGTATTGTGCACCTCGTCTACGTCTCCATTACTTACAGTCTTCAAGTCTTCAAAAGCATTAGCACCTCTAATAGTTGTGAGTAACATACGTAAGTAGTACAACTCTCCAGCATTAGGGCTAACAAAATACATTCTTCCAATTGCAAATCCTTGTTGTCTAATTTTCCACTCGTTAGCCTTTTTACTCCATACAAAGTGTTGCGGGAACTCTTGATAAGTATAGGCCGGAGCAGTAGGATTTTTAGCATAATATTCAAAATAACCCATCAAAGTCGTCTTATGTTCTTGTGTTGTTCGTATAACCGAGGTCATTGATTGCCTTGCGTTGTAAACAACCCGTTGCTGATTCTGTAAATGAACTGCCAACCGATGTACAACAGGATATTCTTCATGCAAGTGGTACTCAAGTAAACGCCACACAGCCTCAGGTGGTCCAATGTACCTTGCATCAATATATTGTTGAATCTCGTCATGTTCTCTCAAAACCATCGTAGCTCGGTCACCCTTTTTATGAATGTATTTGTTAATATATTTTACAGCTCTAATGCCTGCACATATTTCAACATTGATGTGGCAATTGAACATTCTTGAGAGATGCGGGTTATAGGGTACAACATCTATATTATACGCCTTTTTGTTGTTTCTGACAATTACTTCTATTCCATCCCGACGACGACGATAACTGGGATACCCACCCTCGTCCAAAGTTGTTGTGTCAGTGTACTTCTTTGGATATCCTTTCGTACATTTTCCTTTTGACATACATGCTGCACCTGGATCTCGTTCTCTACATGGACCATGAACCATACATTTGCTTACGGTGTCAAACAGTATTGGGTCATTTTTCTCATCAGGAAATTCAGCAGAAACAAATCTATCAACCATGTCTGTCGTACGAATTTTTTCCGAATCTTTTAAAAATATAAGAGCATGCATATGTGGTAGCCCTCGTTTCTGAAACTCGATTGTATAAACATGGGCGACAACCGTGCCGAACACCTTTTTTTCCTTTATTTCTTTCATCAATGCTTTTCTTTTCAGCTCAAAAACTCGAGCCACCAAATCAGGACGATCGGTGACACTCTAATTGCCTTCCGCTCCCAGTGTGTGAAGATGGTAAAATAATAGGATTACCTCTATCACCTGGATTCAAATCAGCATTTGTCATATCAGCAATGCAACTGTATTGGTCAGAACGCAAAGTTGGTTGGTTGAATCTGAGCCATGCCAACTTACTCTGCTCTGTCGCTGCCCATGCATCAACTAAGAACTCTTGAAATAGTTTCTGGCTCTTATGATGGTGGAATATTCTTTGGTGCGTTCAAATATGCGGTAACTGTAATACTCCATTTGAGATAATTTGGTTTTCGTATATGTTTGGGTGACTGCATCCCATTGCCTCATTGTCGGTGACCATCCCAGCTCACCAAAAGGAAATAGTAAAACATAATGTAAAGGCAAGTACGCCGGATGACACTCCGAAATTTGTTTCAACCCGTTGTTTTCTCTCAAATGAAATATAATATCTCGCACCCCAGTCTCCTTATAAGTTATTTCTGGAATGATAACCGCAATCTCATCTGCTGTCGGAAGATTATAACGCCTAATATCGGTTGTCTTGTTATATTGAAGGGAAACTCTGATATTCTGGTCGATCGGGCTCATCTGGTCCAAAATTGCATAAGCCTGACGATACTTGTTATAAAAAACATTGAATTGGAGCATAGTATTCTGAATTGTCTGTAGGACATTCATATTTAACTCAGGATTTCGTTTTCCCCGGACAAACAATGCAAAAGCTGGATCATAGATGTACAGTTGGGAGTAAACCGCCCTCCTCTCAGTTCCAGGAGCTGGTAAAACACCGCCGTCTAAATGTCTCGACTCCCCATGTATTTATAAAGGTCTCGGACCTCTCCCTTTCAAAGCTCTTGTATCTAGTTTGCATCCAAGGCTAGTAAATGCATTTGCCGCATTATACTCTCGAATATATGTCCGAAACGATACTGATTCGGCGTTGGTTCCATCAAACAATTATCTGAATGCTATAGGTGGTTCACGCAGTAACGGTAGGTGAACTTTTCCTTGGAGACAACATGATCCAAATTTCGGGTTTATTAAAGACGAATTTGTGAGTTTTTCTGCCATCTAGTGCAACACCCCGCAGTGATGACATATGACTTCCATTTGTCCCAAAAAATGGCGCACATCAGTAGTAAGAGCAGCTCCCCGGTTCTCAGTTGTAGTTGTATCACATAATTCATCACTGTCGTAATCTACTTCATCATTTTCGTAATCATCTGACACAACATCATCTTCTCCAACAGACGGCCTGCATAGTGAGAAATAGGAATCTAGTTTAGAAGAAACTAAAATAAATAAATTAATGCAATCTCTATCTTCAAATTAATCCTTACATTTCAATGTTTTGATCGGTTGATGTGACACCAACTATCCAATGTAATATAGCCGTCTGCATTGTAAATTTTGTCATCGCACGAATACTTTTATATTTAAAAATTTAAATATGATAATTGTGTATGTGTAAAATGTAAATTTTTTAATTCACCTCTTCGCCAGACTCTGCATCTTCATGTGCATATGGTGTATCTTCCCTTTCTCTAATTTGTATACCACTTGAGCGCATAGCCTCCCTTTCTCTAATTTGTATTTCACTTGATCGCATTCGTTTCAGTTGAGGATTCTACAGTTTTGGAAATCAAAGTATTAAATATTAAAATGGTTGTGCTCAAGTTTGACAAACACGTTACTGAGTATCTACGCACCTCTTCGCAAACATCTTTTCCATTTCCCTTCAGTATTCGTCGTCGTTCTGCATCTGCTTCCGTTTCATTTTGTGCTTCTCTCTCACGACGTTCTTGTTCTCTCATCTCTTTTTTAGTTGTTTTTCTTTCTCATGACGCCGCCTCTGGGCTGCTGATCTTCGAGATGTTGTTGGCGATGTTAGATATATATTTTGCGTCGTTGGTGCTCCCGCAGCAACACACCGCTGGTGATGTTCCGTTGCTGTGTCACTATGCAAATTTTCATGTCGTTCGCAATATGCAACTGATTGATGCTGATAACATAGATATTAAAGTAGGTTAACTAAAAAATTGTGATTTTTTAATTATTTTTAGGAACATTAGAGTTGTTTGTTTGTCCAAGGATATTGCAAATAGTATTTAGTTAAACTTTAAAGGCCGGAAAATACATTAGCATGTGTAGCTTGGTTTGGTATTCCTATATTTGTCGTCCTTTGCCTTGGACCATGTGGAAGCTGCAACTATTAAAAATAATGTGATTTGAATTTCAAATTGCACAATTATTGTTGGTCGCAGCTACAAAACTTCCTATGTAGAATACATAGTTGTGAACATTACTTGGATCTCTCTGCTACGATGATCTTCTGCGTGATGTTCACTTTCTGTATTACGTCGACGCCTCTGGACTAGTGACTCATTCAATGTTGTTGGCCTTCTTTCAAGACAATTTTCTGCATGTTGTGGTTGTCCTGTGCGATGATCCCGTACATCTGCATTGACTTGGGTTATTGTTTCGTCTTCTGCACGTTCTCTCGCACGCCTCCGTTGTTGTCCCGATACCCTCCTCTGACAATCCATGAAATCGTTAAACTCAAAAACTTGAACAATATAAAACAAACAACTTAAAAAAAAAAGAATCTAGGCATACATTTGGTCGGGTCGCCAAATTATAACCATTATGGAACACGTGAACTCCATCATTTCCTTGATTTTCATGATTCGTGTGTCTCCTGCATTCATGAACAAATGCTTATAGTTAATAATCAATTTTTTTTGTTTTCTGAAATATGCTCTAGTCAGATAGCGGACGATCCTAGTGCCTCCCACCATGAAAAACTGGTGAACTTCTTTTTTGCGTCATTGATCATTAGATCAGAGTTGGTGAATGATAGTATTTTTCTCCTGCAATGTACCTTTCATCCAAGAACTTGATCACCCAAAAAATTCCATTTACTAAACCAATATTTGGTATTTCCGTTTTTCATATTTTTTTGCTGACCTTGAACTGGATTAGCTTAAATCAAAGAAAGCAAATAGAAGAGGGCACAAAAGATGCATGATAAAAAGATTTCGTAATGCAATAAATAAACCGATGGATCAATAGAATTGTTAAATAATTGTCGTAGTACTGACTTCTACTTACATGTTAAACCTTCCACATCACGAACTTTTAAAAAAATTATTTTAAACGCGCCAAATCAGTGTATTTATAGAGTAACGATCTCAAGAAAACTGCATTATCTGGAACTGCTCCCTACTGGAAATCCACAAAACTGCAAGGTAGTGGGTGTCAACGGTTATTGATTATTTATTTTTTCAGATTTCTTTTTAATTTGAATTTTGAAATTTCAACTGTTACTAAAACGGGACGGTCAAAAGGTCCAATAATTGCTCCACCAAATTCATTATTTAAATGTAATTATCATTAGATGGGATCATACCTTGATTCTTTTGTCAATATTTGATTTGGATTTCACCCAACAGTCTTCACCTATGTACACTTAATGAATACAAACCAACATAGGTCAATGGACGGTAGATAGCTATTGAATTTAGTTAACTTACGCTGCAGATTTTATGATCAAACCGTGATCTTCGGCTTTGATTTCCTCCAAACACTGGTTGTATTCAATGTTGAATTTATGATCTAATCTGCATCGTCAAACTTCAACGAACAAATTCCATGGTAACGTCTGCACAAAGAAAAGCAAATCGAAAGTGATTGTTGATTAACATGAAATGCAGAAATTAGCAACTAACAAATATATTTATTCACAACAATTTGCATTACAATCCAAAAGAATATACCCATGATTCGGATTTTCCTTTAAAATAAAATGGATAACACCCTAAGAGTTCCTGGCTAAATACAATACTTATATTGAAAACGAAAAAGAAACCGACAACAAATATGGATTCATGTTAACGAAGAGGGTTCCCTTAATTTATGTGATCTTCATAGGTTTGCACGAATAAATCTGTACGCCCCCTGCAACATAACACATACAAACGAAAAGATGGATCACTCAACAAAACGATATACTACCGGATTCCGAATAGTCAAAGGACGATGGATATATGGGTCTAAACACCACTCTCTCGATCTAAAACCTTCTCCCGATTTCTCTCTGGTTTACTCCATTAGAAACCTTCGATCAATCCCTCGATCAAAAACCTTCTCCCAATTTCTCTCTGGTTTACACATGGTTATTAATGTTGGATAAGGGTGAATATATATTACGGCAGTTGAGGTAGTTTTTGGGACGTCAAAACTGAAAACAAAAAAGCAAAAAGGACACCTATGGAAAGTGATGGTGCAAATCTTCTTCTTGTTGGGTTAATGCATCCTGACCACTAATTGTCTTTCCTAAGACTCACCCACCGCTTTTTGTCTCCCTCAAAAAGGCAACTGTGTCATAGTTAATTGACATACACACGGTATGATACCGATCCTGAACAATTTGTATATAATTCGCGGACAATTATAAAAAAACTGCCAACTAGGGTCTAAATCTTTGTTACGTCTATTCCTAAATGGAGGATTTTGATACAGCTAGATCTTCAATTATTTAGTGGCGCCAAGTCCATTTTGGTGCGCAACCCACTACGGAATCTATATTGTGCATATTAATTTGATTGGATGATCAGTTAACGGATAATCCAATTATTCATATTTAGTATATGGATTTTTGTTGTATAATTTCTTAATTAATTTCGGACCGGAGATTAAAATGTTATGTACACTCGTTAGAGAATGTGCATAACATCGAACTCAGCAATGCTTGAGCAATCAATCTAGTTGAACCAGTATATTATTAAAGCATTATTATTTAGATTAATGGTATACTATTAAAAGTAAAACTAAATTAATCTAGTTGAACCGGTGACAAACGTACAGTGTTGGCTTCTTCGACGCAATCCTTTTCCAGAGGCGGTTGATTCCCTATTCAACGTCTGGAGATGCAGTTTGTAACTCCGGTTTTTTGGGGACCATGGTTGTTTGGGTGACCATGGTTCTATTTTGGGTAAAGACATTGAAAGTAATTCTAGGTCACCCCATATCTAGTTATTTATTTAATACCTAATTTATCCTCCTAATTAATTTAGGTTATGATGAGTAAAATAATTTAAAAAAAAAAAAATTAGTGAGATTAAATTAAAAGATGTGTTTATTATTAGTTAAGTAAATTATTATGAGTAGAGTTTTTGCGAGATTAGAGTTAGAGAAGATGAAAGAGAAAAACATGGAAAATAAAAAAAAAATTGTTAATCACAACCGGAGGATGAGTATTTGGGTGAACATGTATGATGCAAACTTAGATAATGTATGTTTAATTGGTAAAAGTTCCCCAAAAATGTAAGATTTGGAACTGGATTTTGAACTGTTCAGTTAGTTTATATGAAGATGAACAAGTAACTGAACTCATCTGAAGGTGTAGTTCGGTTTCCTTGTGAGGATGAACAAGTAACCGAACTCATCTGAAGGTGTTGTTCGGTTTCCTTGTGAGATGAACAAGTAACCGAACTAGTTTGAAGATCTAGTTCGGTTACTTGATCCAAACACGCAGGTTACCGAACTCCATATCAATGGAAGTTCTGGCATACAACATTATGTTCACTGGGTAACCGAACTGTTGAAATAGTTTGTTCGGTATGCTCGCCAAAAAATTTATCGTAATCGAACTCTATTTTTCCTTTGAAAGAATGAGTTCGGTTATGTCGATAATTTCACTGGGTAACCGAACTGTTGAATAACTGTAAACAAGGATTGTTCAGATGTTTTGGCCCAAACCGCATAATCTGATGTAGCCATTGCTCTTCACCTGAACAACCTTGTTTACAATAACTCAAGAGTTCGGTTGGATCGCAAACTACATGCTTCTGCGATCCAACCTAACTCAGATTAATAAGTTCGATTGTTTCTTAAACTTGAACTTAGAGCATAGCCAACCGAACCTAACAAGCAAAAAAATCTTTCTATGTTTTTAACCCTACAGTTCGGTTCCATGGAGGTTTTAAAATGTTTGCGATCGAACCGAACTCATAGGTCAGAGTTCGGTTATAAGACTAATAAAACTAATGGGAAAAGTGGTAAGGTTCGGTTACATCCTCAAAATTTCTTTCTATTTTTTTTAAACCTACAGTTCGGTTAAATGGAAATTTTACAATTTCTTTGCGAAACAACCGAACTCTACAGTTCGGTAACTAAGTTCTGAATGACATAGAACCGAACTGTTTTTCGTGTTCTTTAGTTCAGTGAGTTCGGTTAGGAACCTAGGGCAAAGAGAAAACACGTTCTAACCGAACTCAGCACTGTAACTACCATTTCAAGCCTATTTTGATGATTTCTATTCAATTGAATCGATGAGAAACAAATTAAAATGAATGGGTTTGTCAAGAAATACCCACGAATCGATGAAAAACAAAATTTTCTGAATCGACGATAAATCGATGATGAAGACGAGTTTGAAATGAAGAAGAAGAAAAGAGGAAAAGGAAGACGAGTAGGGAATGGGTGAGTGGGTGCGGCAATTCTTTTTCTTTTTTTTAGATTAGGATTAATGTATCACGATTAGGGTTAGTATTAGGATTAATGTTAATTAGATTAAGGACAAATTAGTAAACTTGCTAAGTAGGATTATTGTTAAGACATCCCTTATCATTGTAGGGTAGGTGACCTAATAAGACCATAGTCCCAAAAAAACCATGGTCCCAAAAAATGGTTCTTACAAAAATACTCGGCATCGCCAGGACACACATCTATTGGCTTGTCTTTGCTATGACGGCTCGAGATGCATATATCGAGGTGCCAGCGGTAACAGTTATAGTAATAGGGTGTCTCTCCGGGAATAGGAGCACTGGGAGGCTCTGCGTTAGAGCTACTACAATGTGCCACGACCATGTTCGTTACGAACAACATTGCCACCATCATCGTGATTGTCATCACCAAATTCATCTTAATTGCCATGCTTCTTAGACTGTATGTTTTTCCCTGCTTGACAATGCGTTGTTCTTGGTTTCATCCACTTTTTATAAGGGAATAAAAGGATATCGGACGTTAAGGACATTAATTGGACAAAGTAGTGGTATCAACGTATGGGTGCATGTTTACTAATGCTCGAAGACTAATTGCTTAAGTTTTACAAATTCAAAGAAAACAGTTTAGGAAACTAATGGTGTTCTAATTTAGCGTAACGCATTGTACCAGAAAACTGTAGACTATCAGTTCACTCAGGGATCATGGGATACCATTACCCTCAACTAAGATGTGGCCGGACAACGCATTTGTAAAGACAAACATACAAACATTATTTGATTTGGTAAAGTGTAACTTCGGCCAACGGTTCCTAATTCAGCAATATTTTGGAACGGCACATGTATATGAATAATTCATTTTAGGGATATTAATTATACAAAATAAATTTGATATGCGTTAACTTGTAAAATACGTCATTTTAATATAATTTCACTTTTGGTGAGAATGGTTTGATGATTTACTCCGTACAACTTGGTGTTATAGGCTTATATTGGTACACAGTTTATCTAAACGAAGTTAGATGCGGTAAAATTAGAGTATGTTCAAAATTGAGATGTGGGAATAATGTGACAAAATATTAAATAGGTACAATTCATTAATTCATAAATACGTATAATAAATTTTAATGCATTTTACGATTAAAATTATCTGCTTTCAAATAAATATTTTTCTGTAACAATATAAGAAAACGGTACATGAATGAGATGTTATAAACACCAATCACAAGCAAATAACGTTAGCTGGTTTGCAAGGGTCCAAAAAGATTTCACGGAAGTCTAACATGTGGCGCTGCGATGTAGCCCATATTACCAACCAAAAGATTTAATTACACAGAAGCGAAACATGAAATATTTAAGTCCATCGTAATAACGCTCAATCTAATAATAATGGCCTGTAATAGTGATTGGCATTTTTCTCGCTGACTTCCCTTTGCATTTCTGGTACCTTCCTGCGATTTCATTTGCATTTATGTATTTTAATATTTTAGCTTGTGACTAAAGTGAGATATATCATTTTACTTTGTAAAAGAATTACTATAATTTTTTTGATTTGATCCATTTTTAGACTAAAATAAAAAGTAATAATATCTCATTTGTATAAACAAGATATTATTATGCAAAATGAAAATTACAATAACGGCCGACATTTTAGTCCACTATTTTCATTTCCAATTCTGATGCTTGGTTGCAATTCCAAACTCATCTTAGTTGCCTGAATATATGACACGGAATAATGTCGTTACCTATCTTAGCTGCCCGAGTACTCTTATCAGGTTAAACCAAATCCAAATCATCTTGGTTGCGGATGTACGAATAGGGCAGCAAAATTAAAAAGTTCCTTAGCCTAATTGGTTCACTTGATTGGTTGTGCAGTGGGGGGTTAGATTCGGAGGTACGCTATTCATGCCGTTGTGATATCTTAAACTTGTACGGGGTATTCATGCTCCACCTCTGCATTAACCTTTTTGTAATTTGTTCTCTGTTTACGAATGTTAAGCGGATGATACTTATATAGTTGCTAATGTTCACCCATTATATAGAGAAGTATTAGTAGTCTAGAATTAAAGGATTCATACACTGATAAAATGAGAGAATGAAATTATTGTTATTTCTTCCCAAGACATCGTTACAAGTCTTCTCTCGGCTATTTATAGCCTGAAGATAGAATGTTAAAAGGGTTGTAAATTAGACACGATGGCCTACACATGTCAATTAGGGGATGAAAACTAATCCTTATAGATTAAGAAATAAAGCTTATCTAAACCAAAGTTAAGTCCAGAGAATTCTAGATCGTTTGTCGCATTAAGAGAGATGGTGGGCCACCTGCGTATCATATTCAGGTGATACTCCTCCCTTGGACCACCATATCTAAGGACGTCGCCTCATTAAAACCTTTTCGGTAAAATCCAGTGGGACAAAACCCGAACGAAGGAAAAAGAGTACAACAAAAAATTTTAAAACGGTGTTGGACACACATATGTTGCCTCGTTAAAACCTTGACAAGGAAAAACCCAACGGGACAAAATCTTGGCGAAGGAAAAAGAGTACAACGCGTTATAGTCCAAAACTCCCCCTGAACAAAACTTATGTTAATTTGTCTGCTTGTATATATGGCGCATCCTGAATCCATATACCAACTTCCGGAAAACTTTCGTCGGCAGAGACTTGGTGAAGAGGTCAGCATAATTCTCACAGAATTGTATCTTCTGGATATCAATCTCGTTATTTTTCTGGAGGTGGTGAGAATAAAATAACTTTGGTGAAATGTGCTTCGTTCTATCACCTTTGATGTAGCCTTCTTTCATTTGTGCGATACATGCTGAGTTGTCTTCACAAATTGTCGTTGGTACGTTGGTTATGGAAGCTAGACCACAAGCGCTTCTGATGTGCTCGATTAATGACCACAACCACACACATTCTCTACTTGTTTCGTGGAGAGCAATTATTTCGGAGTGATTTGAAGAAGTAGCTGGCATGCTTTGTTTACAAGAACGCCAAGAAATTGCAGTGCCACCGATGGTAAAAACGTACCCTGTCTGAGAGATTCCTTTATGTGGGTCAGACAAATATCCAGCATCCGTATACCCTGTCATCTGCGAAAAATCTAAAGAATCTTTCGAGTAAAACAAACCCATGTCAGTGGTATCACGAAGGTAACGAAAAATCTATTTTACCCATGTCCAGTGTCGTTTCGTTGGTGCATAACTATACCTGGCTAGCAAATTTACTGCAAAAAAAATGTCAGGCCTTGTACATTGAGCTAAATATAACAAAGCCCCAATTGCACTTAAATATGGTACTTCTGGACCAAGTATTTCTTCGTCCTCTTCTTTAGGACGAAAGGGATCTCTTTTAGGATCAAGAGACCTTACAACCATTGGGGTGCTAAGTGGATATGCTTCGTCCATCTAAAAACGTTTCAAAATTTTCTCGGTGTAAGTTGACTGATGGACAAGAATTCCGCTCTCATAATGTTCAAGTTGTAGGCTAAGACAAAATTTTGTTTTACCGAGATCTTTCATCTCGAACTCCTTCCTTAAGCATTCAATTGCCTTTGGAGAGTTCATCAGGAGTTCCAATTAAATTGATGTCATCTACATATACAACTATTATTGCGATTCCAGATTCTGTCCTTTTGATAAACACACAAGGGCAAATAGGATCGTTTACATATCCCTCTTTTATTAGGTATTCACTGAGGCGATTATACCACATTCTCCCGGATTGTTTCAATCCATATAGAGCTCTATTTAATTTTAGTTAATACATATGGCGTGGTTTCCCTTCAGGTAATTTGAATCCTTCCGGAAGTTTCATATAAATTTCAGTATCTAGCTTGCCATATAGATACGCAGTGACCACATCCATCAGATGCATGTCAAACCTTTCAGAGACTGCCAGACTTATTAAATACCGAAAGGTAATTGCATCCATAACAGGGGAATATGTCTCTTCATAGTCAATCCCAGGTTTCTGCAGAAAACCCTTTGCCACTAGTCGTGCTTTATAGCGAACGACTTCATTTCTCTCATTACGCTTTCTCACAAATACCCATTTGTAATCTACAGGATTCACATTCTCGGGTGTTTGTATTGGGCGCCCAAAAACATTGCGTTTAGCGAGAGATTCTAATTCATCTTGGATTGACACTTTCCATTTAGGCAAATCGTCTCGTTGTCGACATTCCTCTATAGAGTGTGGTTCAATACCATCATTATCTGTGGCAATTTCAGTAGCTACTGAGAATAAAAACATATCGTCGACAATTACTGCATTACGATTCCACACTTTTCTGTCGCATGCATAATTTTTAGAAATTTCCTCATTCACAGGTACCTGTGTCTCAGCCGAGACTTTATCCTCTTCACGAGGTTCATCAGAGAAAGTGGGTCGTTCTTTGATAGTCTCCCCGGGAGCACTATCTGTAGTTTCTTCAGGTCCGTTACCTTTGATTGAGACAGATTGGCTCTTCCTCTTTCGAGGGACAGAATCTTTTGAACCAACTTGTCGCCCACGCTTCAGGCGTGGTTTTGATGACTCGTTTGCCGCTGAGCTCCCAATTTGTCCTGTCGGTACATCAATCCGAGATGGGGCAATTCTAGCAGGCACATAAGATTTTGTTATTCGACCAGTATCAGTAAATGCATCAGGCATTTGGTTTGCAATATTTTGTAGATATATAATCTTTTGCACTTCAATTTCAGATTGATTAGTGCAAGGGTCAAGATGAGACAAACTTGGTGTATACCAAGATATTTCACATCGTTCTTCTGCCGGATTACCATCTCCCCCTAATGGCGGGAAAAGTGTCTCATCAAAATGAAAATCTGCAAATCTAGTTGTAAAGTCATCACCAGTTAAAGGCTCTAAGTACCTTAAAATAGACGGTGAATCAAAACCAACATAAATACCAAGGCGACGATGTGGACCGAATTTAGTGCGTTGTGGTGGTGCAATAGGCACATAAACAGCACAGCCAAAAACACGTAAATGTGAAATATCTGGCTGCTTCCCTAAAACAAGTTGTAAAGGGGAGTATTGATGGCTAGGAGTTGGTCGAAGTCGGACTAAAGTCGCCGCATGCAAAATAGCATGTCCCCAAGTGGAAACTTGTAACTTAGTCCTCATAAGCATTGGTCGAGCGATTAACTGAAGATGCTTTATAAACGACTCATCCAATCCATTCTGAGTGTGCACATGTGCTACATGATGCTCGACATCAATACCAACTGAAAGGCAATAAGCATCAAAAACCTTAGATTTAAATTCACTAGTACCATCAAGACGAATGGACTTAATAGGAAAGTTCGGAAAATGGGCACGCAACCGAATAATCTGGGCAAGCAGTCTGGAAAATGCAACATTACGTGTTGATAATAAACAAACATGAGACCATCTAGAAGATGCGTCTATTAATACCATAAAGTATTGAAATGGCCCACAGTGTGGTGGACGGGCCCACATATGTCACCATGTATCATGTGTAGGAATGTTGGTGATTCAGTAATAACTTTGGTTAAAGATGATTTGATAACCAGTTTTCCTAGGGAACAAGCAACACAATTCATATCCTTGTTTAACAAAAGATTTTGGTTTTGTAACGGATGTCCATGAGCATTTTGTATTATTCTACTCATCATGGTAGAATCTGGGTGTCCAAGCTGGTGATGCCAAAGCTTGAATAATTCAGGGTCATTAAACTTTTGGTTAATGACGGTATGAGATTCGATTGTTCGAATTCTCGTAAGATATAATCCAAAAGAGATAGCTTTAAGCCTCTCTACAACGTGCTTCTGGCATGAAACAGATGAAGTAATATACAAGTACTCTATATTATGCTCATCTGTTGTTTCAAGGTGGTAACCATTACGCCGAATATCTTTAAAACGCAACAGATTACTCTGGGATCTGGTAGAATATAAGGCATCCTCAATAATTAATTTTATACCACCTGGTAGAATGATACACGCTCTTCAAGAGCCGTCTATCAGACTACTTGAACCCGAAATGGTATTCACATTACCCCTAAAAATTGTGTTTGTTGTTCCACTGTCAACCAAACAAACATCCATATCGTCCATTTCAGATAGATTACTTCTGGAATCCATATCCTTCAATAAAAATAGACGAGAAAATTAACAAAAGTATTACCAAAAAAATCCACTTATATTATACACCAAAAGAATGTGGAATACATTAAACACGCCCAACCAAAAAAATACAACAAAAGCAAAACATACAGAAAACAAATGAAAATATACTACAGGACACAAGGAAGAAACAGTTCTACAACTCATCAAAGGAAAACTGACTAGGCTCGCCACCTTCAGGGCCGACGAGATAATCAGACACATCCAAGTGGGTATTACTGGTACTAGGGGCACTGGCTTCTATTAAATTTATCTCTATGTTTTCGGCAGGTCGCTTCAGGGACGCCTGATAGAGCTTTAAAAAATGTTCCGGCGTACGAAAGATACGCTGCCAGTGATTAGTTAAGCCACACCGATAGCAAATATTTTTCTGAGGAGGTTGACTAGAAGAACCCTTTCCTTTTTCTTGCTTCGGTTCTTTTGGTTCCGCAATTTTCAGCGGTCGTTGGTATAGCTGGTAACGGGTACCCTTTACCCGTTCATTTTTGTGGCCCCCACGTTGGTTTCCTTTACCATATCCACGTTTGCCTTTGTTACCATGATTATTTCCCCGTCCAAAGGACGTAGTTGCGTGTACTTCAGTCACCGCTGTGGAACCAACGGGGCGGGCTTCAAGGTTTCTTAACAAAAGATCATTATTCTGCTCTGCAATCAACAAACAAGAAATTAGCTCAGAATATTCCGTAAATTTACGCTCTCGATATTGCTGCTGCAGGAGCACATTCGAGGCATGAAAGGTTGTAAATGTTTTTTCTAACATTTGTTCGTCAGTGACATCTTCACCGCACAATTTTAGTGTCAGGGTGATGTTAAACAAAGCAGAGTTATAGGCTGCCACTGATCGAAAATCTTGCAGCCGCAAGTTCAACCAATCATTCTGAGCTTTTGGAAGTATGACCAACTTCAGGTGGTCAAACCGTTTTTTCAGACAGTTCCACGAAGTAAATGGATCTTTAACTGTCAAATATTCCTTTTTCAAATCATCGTGGAGATGATGGCGAAGGAAAATTAGAGCCGTAACGCGGTCCTGGTTGGACGCGTTGTTTCCTTCCGTAATAGTATATGCCCGAGACCTTTAACTTCCAAATGAAGCTCGGCATCAAGTGCTCAAAAAATATATTTATTTCCTGAGATATCGAGACCTGCGAATTCGATATTCGTTAGATTTGCCATCTAAGAAAAGTATTCAAAGAAACAACAACTACCTATACTCCCTATATTTTTTGTCGTTCGAACAATAGTAATTTGGACGTTGAGTGTCGGGAGCGATTCGTGCTGATAACGTTTTGTAATTTGTTCTCTGTTTATAATGTACAATTGCTAATGTTCACTCCTTATATAGAGAAGTACTAGTAGTCTAGAATTAAAGGATTCATACACTGATAAAATGAGAGAATGAAATTATCATTATTTCTTCCCAAGCCATCGTTGCAAGTCTTCTCTCGGCTATTTATAGCCTGAACATAGAATGTTAAAAGGGTTGTGAATTAGCCACGATGGCCTACACATGTCAATTAGGGAATGGAAACTGATCTTTATAGATTAAGAAATAAGACTTATCTAAACCAAAGTTAAGTCCAGAGAATTCTAGTTGTTTGTCGCATTAAGAGAGATGGTGGGCCACCTGTGTATCATATTCACGTGATAAACTTTTTTTGTTTTTTCAAAGTACCGATTTTACTTCGCTCTTGGTACGGAACAAAATGAAAATCAAGCTCCTCCTCTCTCCGGCTCACTAGAAGAGGAGAGACGAATCTCCATTGCACTAGTCAGGAATTCTAACTCGGTCTTAAGGTATGTATCTAAAAAGAACTTAAACAAATACACATCTAATTGCTTTAGCATATTACAGGTTACAATTACAGCCACAAGTATTTAAATTTCACGGCCACAACCAATACATTAATAACTAAACGACCAAATACCGGTAGAAAAAGAAGTCGATTGATTCATAAGAAACTGCTGCTAGTGCTAGCTAGTTGAGATCAGCGCCGGTCTTACTGACAAACCATATATATCAGCATAAAAATCCTCGTTTACCAACAACAAGATCAAAGTGGGTCTTAATGGCAATCATTAATACCCGACAGGCAAAACTTCCAAAGCAAATTTCTTATGGACCGCAGAACTACCAGCCTCATTGAGAATAATAGTCCTATCCCACATTACTAATATCCCATTACTAAATATTAAATATAATATAGAAGTTTGATTCCGTTTATTGTCAATTGGTTTTGAATTGGAAGCCCCCGGATTTGATTTCGTATCAGAGCTAGGTTGGTATGTGAATAGGTCCAACGGTTACTCATACATACAACTCGATCCACGTGTTAAAAGCCCACAGAGAGTGCCCTACATGTGAGGGGGCGTATAAACACTTAAAAAAAATATGGAAAGCCATTCCACTCATTGCCAATTGATTTTGGTATCAGAGTATGGTCTGTGTAAAAATAGGCTCAACGGTAATCCACACAATATTGGTCCACGTATTAGAGGCCACAAATAATGCCCTACATATGAGGGGCACGTAAAGGACCATTCCACTTATTAATAAACATTAAATATAATATGGAAGGACCACTCCACTTATCGACAATTGATTATGCATCATTTCATAAGAAAATTCCAATGTTAGTAATTATTTACTAACATACCATTAACGTCGTGACTTTTTACACATAGTTATGTGGGGTATATTACAGTCTAACTGTTGTTAACCCAATTTTAAGTACAATTCGTTAATACTTGGTATTTCAAAACTTGGGTTTAATTAATAATTTCGTTCTGGATTATAACAAGGGTTTGATGATTTCTTTCGATTAAGCGGATGAGTAACAAGGAGATCAAAAATCTCTAGTAACTTATCTCTCACTGCTGTTAACCCAATTTTAGGTACAATTCTTTAATTCCTAGCATTTCAAAACCAGGGTTTAATTACTAATTTTGTATGGTTTTATAACTAGGGTTTGATGATTTCTTTCTTTGTATTTTAAAACTAAGGTTTAAAAATATTTTGTCGTGTTTGAAAAATAGGGTTTATTGAGCAGAGCTACGAAGATGGATTTACCATCATTTTTGTTGGTGTTTGTAAACTGGGTTTGCTAACTGTTTGAGAAAATGTCCCAATGAACCCTGTATTTGGAACTCCACTATTAGGCGGAAATTGCATTAATACATTTACGATTCAAATCTTGCACTGTCAAAAGTTCTTCTACATTCTATTGAACTGGTAGCAATGTGTTTTGGTATTTCGACATGGTTTTTTTCCTGTCTAATACTACATTGGAACAGGGTTATTATTTTGCCTTTAAGAGGGTTTTTAATAAGTTGTGACATCGCTGCCATTTTCTTTTTTTGATTTAGTTAAGGTTTTAGTAAATATTCTTTCACTTGGGAATTCACTTGGTGATCATGTGTGATATGCCTGTACTTCCGATTTTGTTAGAATCTTATTTCTCAGTTTTTGTATTGATAACTAATTAGCTCACATAGACAGTTAGCCGGAGAATCATGATCCGGGGGTTTTATGTTCAGCGTTCTCTGTTCATGCGTTGCACATGCAGTAACACTTGAGTAATCTGATGCGTGCACTGACTGGGAATCCTTTATTTGAATTTGAAATGATTTTGGGTGTGTTTTTTTCATATGTTTTTTGTCATGTTGCATTTATCCATAAATGTGTATCGATCAGACCGTAAATTGCATTTGTATTATGAATGTTAATTGTATTTCTAGCATTTGTATGTTGTTTTATAACTAGAACTACTATTCTTCAGACCATTACTAACCCAAAACTATTGTCAAAGGTGCCAAGTTCTGAGTAATGCTACAGAGATTCCAAGAAATCATAAAGATTCAATGCCGGTGGTGAAGAAAAGGTAAGCAGGTGCCAATTGGAAATGCTATTATGGAAGTTCTATTTGATTAGGGCTATGGTATCTAGTTTTATGCTCATATAGTAATGAGTGTAATGACGTATATCCACCCCCAGAAATACAGGGATGGCTACGGCAAGATTACGAATTACTCCAGCTTGGTGTCTGTAAAAGAACTACGTGAAAATTTGGCAGACCATGATAACGAGCCGTGTTCTGAACAACTGTAATTGGGCATCTTCTTGACATGCCGGAAAAACAGTCATGGTCTGGGGCGTTGATTTATTACTTATTGTCTAGGGAGGTTGCCTACCCTGATGATCCAGAAGAAAATCCTGAAGAACAAGTCGTAGAAACATGGTTCAGGGTTTGTGACGAAGAATTTGGCTTTGGGAAGGTTTCTGACAAGAAATCAGGCTCTAAAAGATTTGCGACAACCCTTTTGACAAAGATATCTGCTTTGGAAAGCTTGATTTTACTTTGATTTCTGGTCTTAGTTTTAGGAAGCCAGATCAAGCCTTTATCTATCCATCATGACCATCTATCCTCAAACAAGGTACTTTTCCACCATTGACAGCATAAAAGGTTCTCATCTGAGGGCTTTTCTTGGCAAAGAGGTTGAAAGTAAATACAAATGCATAGTAGGCGAGAAAAACGTTGATTTCTCTAGTGAAGAAAGGGTCATAGTGGATTTATTGTATTTTGTCCACTTCTTCCTTTTGGGGCACGCAGATGATCGTAATGTCGAGGATAAGTTCTGCCACCTTGTCGACAGCCTTACAGAGTTTAATAAGTACTCCTTGGGAATTAGTGTACGACAGGACCAATGCGAAAACTAGGTATGCGTTAGCCTATCAAATGAACAATTACAAGAAGGAAGGTCTACCGACTATTAAGTCTCAAAGGTTGCTGCAAGTGCTGGTGGTAAGATGTATTTTCTTGATATAATAAAGCATTATGTGTCTAATATAATAATCTAAGTTGTTTGCTTTGTAGGTTTGGGCCTCTGAAATTTTCCAGGGACTGCTTCAGAAGTTTGGAGAAAGAAAAGATAGTATAGGGAATAGGGTGGCAGCCACATATCCTTACTGCGTTATGCAAAGAGCTTGTCCACCACCAAAGCATCGTTAAAACGTTGAATTTGGTACTAGTAAGTCCCAGAAAATGTATCTGCTTGAAAATTAGTACTGATATTTAAAAAAATAATAATTTTTGCTTATGCAACTGATGCAATGAATTCTAGGCTATTTGTGAAAACATTACGTGGCATACATATGATTCTTTGGAATAAATGCTCGAGGAAGGTGTAAGTCCCCTCAATGATGTTGTATTGGATGCAGCGGAAGATAAATTTGTGGAAAAAACAGGCCAAAGAGGATTTGGAGACAAAATCTACTTCACCACAGAAGCAACCTGGTGTTACATGCTTTCCCACTGCAGATGTGGATGACCGGGTTCCTGAGACGAATCCCAACGATAGCAGTAAAAATGATGCACCTTCTGAGGCTCGATTTGATGCCAATTGTTTGCAGGGGGTAGTCAAACTTTTGGATGACATCTTTCAGTCGCAAAGAGATGCAGTTGATGTCTCAAAAAAATTGATGGATAAGTTCAATGATCTGATTGAATTGCAGAAAACAATGATGGCGAAGATTACCTTATTGGAGAATGATTTTGCCTGCTTAAAGAAAAAAAATGATAAGGGCATCCATTCGAGGGTGATTACCATGATGAGAGCCCTCATCAGCATAGTGTGAGTCGTAACCATTGCGCAGACGCAAAATTTTGGTAAAGAAGTTGTGGAATTTCATACTCCATCAAGGTGCAGGTAGTTGATATTTGATGATTTTGATGTAGGAAGGGAAAACGATCAAGAAGGAACAAAACAACATGGTGCTGATGTTGCCTCCAATGATGTGAATACACCTCTTGTAACTAGTTTTTTTTTTTTATACAAGTCCGTAAAAGATGTATGTAGTGTGATTCTGTCCTACTCTTTATTCCGTAAAAGTTGCTTTGTTTGCCAGCTCTAGCCATCTTCATACAGTCGATTCCTTATGCATATGCAGTGTGAGAATCTTCAAACACTAAATCACCTTTTTACTTAAGTATGCCATGGTCAAGAATCCCAAACCTAATGTCATTCAAACTTTTGGTATGCAAGAGGCCTGAAAGTTTACATTACCTACATCTTCGACATTGATTATGAGTTCAGATCAGTCTTGTTCAATCATTTGGTACTTCCCAACACCCCTTTAAAAATCTTCAAGTGAAATTCAACAGTCAATTCACACAGAATAGGCATACTTGAAGTCTTAACCCCGGAGATATCTTACATCAATAATTAGTCCAATACTAACTATTGATGTAAGATCAGGTTGATTGACAAATGATAGCACCTTCTCATAGATTCGATAATGTAATTTTACGGGTTTCTATGAATTTGGCATTGCCACGAGCCATACTAACTTTGCGAATTATGTTATAACCCAATCGAAGATGGGTTTTGGTGAACAACTGCGATGTCATTATCGGTAATGTCAAGAGTTGTGTCTTCTAAAAAGCACTGTTGTCTGTCTGTTTGTTTATCCTGGTTTGTAGGCCGTTTTTCTCGTTGCTTATCAATCTAAAAATTACTTCGAGTGTCGACCAAAAAAAAAATAAAAAAATCATTCTAATATTTACTCACTTTTCTTTCCTTGGCATAATGAAAAATTTACTGGTATTCACAAATTACCGAAGTCTGAAATGTTTGGAGCCCAAGTTCTTACTCCTTCCTGTAAATTACTATATCCGTTGTAATCTTCTTCCAAAAATACAAAGAAAGAAATGAACGCAATTCATCGTTGAGTCATCTTCTATACTATATATATACACTGTAGTGGTATTGTTGTAGAAGAATGTTTGAAATGCGCGGTAGAATATAGACAACTAATGAAGTTGCCTCCAATGATGTGAGTATACCTCTTGTAACTAGTCTTTTTTTATACAAGTCCGTTAAAGATGTATGTAGTGTGATTCTGTCCTACTCTTTATTAACTTCAAGAATTGCTGCAATCTTTCTTTGTTAACTGGTTATTAAAAATCATTTTCATTGTGTTGGATATGTAGGCAATTAACAGTTCAAATAACCCAAGAGGAAAAAAGAGAATGCATCTCGAATCTGAAGCATCCAGCTACTCCACTGGTGATGATGACGTACAAAAAAGTCATAAACAGACCAAGGTTAAGAGAGAAATAATCCCTCCCATATTTAAAAAGCCTCCATGTACACTTGAGGGACGCCATAACCAGAAGAAGCCTCAAAAAAAGGTTCAGCCCAAGGAGTCTGTTATCAGGAAGAATTTTAAAACTCAGATACCTGACTGGCAAAACATAGACAACATAAATGATCTAGTCAGTTTCTTAGACCAAAGGTTAGTCCCCATGGTGTTTTTGTTTCTTCTTTTACATGTACTGATGCCTTTTTATCTGTGTATTTATGTCACAGTAAAATACATGGGGAATACTATGATGATAATGGTAGGTCACTAGTGAACTGTGCAACATTATGTAGACTACTTGAGCCATCTGGGTGGCTAGGTGATGAGGTAAGTAAATCGCATCATTTTGATATTGAAGGTGGAATTGAATAATGATAAAAATTTCTGGGATGGGTGATCTATTTAGGGTCCTCGTGCAGATTATTAAAAAACATTGTTCCTGTTGCGGAAGTCTAAGTTCTTTCGCGGCGAGAATCATACCTGGACATACTTCGAAACGTACATTTATATATGGTTGTGTGAAATAGATACCGATGTTGTGTTTTTTACTTTTATAGTCCGTTCGGTTCGGAGAATTGGAAACCTAAAAATTTAATTATGGGATAATCCAATTCTTGGAATTGGATTCCAAGGAATGGAATTCAAATCCTAAAAATTCATGTTCGGTTGAGATAATTCAATTATCTTTGTTTTTATATCGGAATAATTACATTGCACTATTGGACAATGCAATGGAATTCTACTATTTTGGAGGAAATTTGATTCCTACGAATCTAAATTCTTGATTACAAAAAGTTCCTTTGCACCGTTCGGTTCAATGAATTGGGTGCATTCCCTAGGAACTAGATTCCCTCAAATCCAATTACTTAAAACGAAGAGGCTGTTAGTATTAATGCATTATGACTTGGCCTCGTTGTGGAACAGAAAATTCTTGAGAGTAGGAATCTTAAATCGATGGATCAAATGAGATTTAGAAAAGCTCCGACATATGATGGCCTGCGTCTTCCCCTTGGGATGAGGTTTCTGCAGTATATGGTGTGCTTAATATTAAAAAGAACCACTAGGTAGCACTCGCCATTAAAATTGAAGATAGGAATTTTACGATTAAATTTGCAGATAGGAATTTTAATGGTGGGTAGCACTCACCATTAAAATTACGATTCCCTGATACCTGCTCGTACTCGTAGTCGTAAGAGTATCATCATACATAAGGAAATTGAGCTTCTTCTTGAGTATTTGCAAGGTGTGACGGGTTCTGGTGAATGGTTGTGTGATTTTTGCATGAATATCCCTGAACAAACAGATGTGTAACTATTTAATTGAAATCTCTGTTTTGATTTCTTCCTTGTTTAGTTAATATACATATATTTCTGCACTTCCATTTTGAGTGAGTGGGAGAAATGATCTGAATAATATTTTTGATACATATTTTATTTCCGCATGTTGCAGGCCCTCTTGCGGTGTCTTTTCCCTCAAGTTTATTGAGCATATGATTAGGGACATTTCTCTCAACAGAAAATAGAACAAAGTTAAACTTCTCGATTCCGATGTGAAATTGCTTTGCAGCTGTTCAAGAAACAATTCATGTTAAGAATGTAAACTTGATTTTAGTTTAGAAGTGTCTAGAATTATCTAGGCCCAATTAGTCTATTGTATATTAGTCAAATAATATTCTAGCCCATCTAGAGACTTCATGGCTATTAGAGCCCAAGTTCTCTAGAATATTCTAGTTAGTTGTAAAGTGAATGAGTCATGAATATTCTAGACCAAACTAGAGTAGTGAAGAGTTGGTTAAGAGGTCCTATAAATAGGGCAATAGACATCATGGGAAAGATGTAATTGAGTGAAAACCAAAGTTAGTGGCAAGGTGAGAATCAAAGTGAGTTTATGTAAGAAGTTGTATGTACAACTATAGTTTTGAGAGTGAAATAAAAATTCAGTTTTTTCATTGAGTGTTGTGAGCCCATTTTCAAATCATTCAATACCCATTTTATCCCATTAACTCCAAAATCATTTCCAACAAAGTGGTATCAGAGCCATAAGACCCTAATGGCTAGTGAAATATTTCCTTTTCTCGTCCTTAAACTCACTAAAGATAACTATGAAAATTGGAGCATCCAAATGATGGCGTTAAGATGCTTACGAGATAGTAGAGAAAGGTTATGTCGAACCGAAAAATGAAGCGGCGCTTCCGCAAAATGAAAAAGATGCGCTGCGCATTTCAAGAAAGAGAGACAAGAAGGCTCTTTACCTCATCTATCAAGGAATGGATGAGTCGTCGTTCGAGAAGATATTGAGAGTTGTTAATGCAAAGCAAGCATGGGAGATTTTGCAAAATTCATTCAAAGGCGTGGACAAAGTAAAGAAGGTGCGGTTGCAAACTCTAAGAGGTGAGTTCGAATCTCTCTCCATGAAAGAGTCTGAATTAATATCAAATTATTTTTCAAGAGTTTTAGTTGTTGTTAATCAACTAAGAAGAAATGGCGAGGTCATGGGTGATAGTCGTGTGATCGAAAAAATACTACGGTCACTTGTTCCTAAATTCGACTATATCGTCGTTGCAATCGAGGAGTCCAAAGACGTTGAATCCATGACCGTGGATGAGCTCATGGGATCTCTTCAAGCCCATGAAGAAAGAATGATAAAGAGAAATAAATAGGGAGCGGTAGAACAAGTTCTACAAGCTAAGCATACTTTAAAAGACAAAGGAGAGAGCTCTAGTAGTAATGCTAGAGGAAGAAGACGCGGGTACTACGGCGGAAGAGAAAGAGGCAAGCAAAATAACGATGATCATATAGGCCAGAGGTCAAGCTCCACAAGAGGTCGTGGTAGAGGAAATAATTCATGGCGCAACAATAATAGGCCAAGGTATGACAAATCTCAAGTCCAATGCTATAACTGTCATAAGCTTGGTCATTATGCTTCGGACTGTCGATCTTCTTCAAATAATGCCGAGGAGAGAGAAAATTACGCTAGTAAAGAAAATCAAGAAGACCAGACCTTGTTGGTGGCATGCAAAGGAGGTGACTATGATGAAAACTGTACATGGGTGCTTGATACGGGAGCAAGCAACCATATGTGCGGCACGAAGGAGAAATTCGTGGAGCTTGATGAATCAGTTTCCGGCAATGTGACGTTCAGAAATGGAGCGAAAACTCCGGTGAGTGGTCTTGGAAAAATTTTGATTCGATTAAAAAATGGAAGCCATCAATTTATTTCTAATGTTTATTATGTCCCTAACGTAAAAATGAATATATTAAGTTTGGGACAACTCTTAGAAAAGGGATATAGGATGAACATGGAAAACCTTAGTCTTTTCATAAGAGATAGGAGAGGAAAACTAATTGCCAAAGTGCCAATGACGGGAAATAGGATGTTCTATCTGAACATTCAAAATGACGTCGCAGATGTGTGACTGCTTGTGTGAAAGACTCGTCATGGCTCTGGCATCTTAGATATGGACATCTAAATTTTGGAGGATTAAATTTATTGTCCAAACAAAATATGGTTAGAGGTTTGCCAAGAATAGACCACCCGGATCAATTGTGCGAAGGATGTTTACTTGGAAAACATTTCAGAAAAAGTTTTCCTAAGGAAACACTGACGAGAGCCACAAAGCCACTGGAGTTAGTTCACACAGACGTTTGTGGACCAATAAAGCCAAGCTCGTATGGTGGAAATAACTATTTCCTCATATTTGTCGACGATTTTAGTCGAAAAACATGGGTTTATTTCTTGAAACAAAAATCGGAGGTTTTCTCCAATTTCAAGAAATTTAAATCCCTTGTGGAGAAAGAAAGCGGCTTCGAAATTGTGGCTATGAGATCAGACAGAGGAGGTGAATTTACTTCAAAGGAGTTCGAGTCTTACTGTGAAGACAATGGAATCCGTCGGCCTCTTACGGTTCCATATACACCTCAACAAAATGGAGTTGCCGAAAGGAGAAACAGGACAATTCTCAATATGGCCCGAAGTATGTTGAAGACAAAGAAAGTTCCCAGGGAGTTTTGGGCAGAAGCAGTCGATTGTGCGATTTACCTGATAAACCGTTGTCCTACAAAAAGCGTGTGGAACATGACTCCTTTAGAAGCATGGAGCGGAGTGAAACCCGGTGTCTCACATTTACGAGTATTCGGGAGTATCGCATATGCTCATGTGCCGAGTTAGCTAAGAACGCAGTTGGATGACAGGAGCACCAAGTACATATTTATCGGTTATGACCCTCGATCCAAGGGATAGAAGTTGTACGATCCAATCAATATAAAGGTCGTCACAAGCCGAGATGTGGAGTTCGATGAAGAAGGCTTCTGGGATTTCGGTGTTCAAGATAAGGATTACAATTTTCTCCCTATTGTAGAAGAAGAAGAAGAAGAACAACCACCCGAACCAGTCGCTCTAGCTACTTCACCACCTCCAGCAGTACATCATGATGATCCATTATCAGCAGATGAAAGTTCTAGCGAAAGGCCCTTATGGACGAGGAGTTTAAATGACATCTATGGAGACAATATATCTTTTTTTTGTCTCTTTGCAGAAAGTGAACCAATAAATTTCGAAGAAGCAGTCGAAAGGGAGAAATGGAGAAAGGCGATGGATTAAGAAATCCAGGCTATTGAGAAAAATAACACCTGGGATCTTGGAACACTTCCGAAAAGAGAAAGAGCAATTGGAGTGAAATGGGTGTACAAAGCCAAGAAAAACGCTAAAGGGGAGGTTGAAAGATACAAGGCAAGATTGGTTGTAAAAGGTAATAACCAAAGAGCATGTATCGATTATGACGAGGTATTTGCTCCTGTCGCCCATCTTGAAACTATTAGACTAATTATTTCTCTAGCAGCTCAAAATAAATGGAAAGTCCATCAAATGGACGTCAAGTCTTCCTTTCTAAATGGGCATCTTGAAGAAGTGGTATATATCGAGCAACCACCTGGGTACGAAGCCATAGGACATGGAGATAAAGTCCTTAAGTTGAAAAAGGCTTTATACGGCCTAAAACAGGCACCAAGGGCGTGGTACAGCAGAATCGACAAGTATTTCCAAGAAAATAATTTCAGTAAGTGCCCGCATGAATATGCTCTTTATGTGAAGGTGAATGAAAAAGGAGATATGTTGCTCGTCTGCCTGTACGTAGATGATTTGATCTTCACGGGCAATAATCCGACAATGTTCGAGGAGTTCAAGAAAACGATGACGAGAGAATTTGAGATGACGGACATTGGTCTTATGTCATACTATCTCGGGCTTGAAGTAAAACAACAAGAAAATGGAATATTTATCTCTCAAGAAGGATATGCAAAGGAAATCCTTAAGAGATTTAAAATGGAAGAGTGTAATCCGGCAATCACTCCCGTGGAATGCGGAATCAAGCTATCAAAGATCGATGAAGGCCAGAATGTCAATCCGACTCTTTACAAGAGCCTTGTTGGAAGTTTGAGATACTTAACTTGTACAAAGCCAGATATTCTCTACGGAGTAGGACTGATTAGTCGCTAAATGGAAGCACCTACGGTTACCCATATGAAGACTGCCAAGAGAATTCTGCGCTACTTAAAAGATACGCTTGATTTAGGTTTATTTTACTCGTCATCAGACAAGTACAAACTCGTTGGATATAGTGATAGTGATTGGGCCGGAGACTTAGATGAAAGGAAAAGTACTACTGGTTTTGTATTTTTCCTCGGAGATACGGGCTTCACTTGGAGTTCGAAGAAGCAACCGATCGTCACACTTTCCACTTGTGAAGCTTAGTACGTCGCAGCAGCATCGTGTGTTTGTCACGCGATATGGATAAGGAGTTTAATGAACGAACTTAAAATGGAGCAGAAAGAACCGACTACAATATTTGTGGACAACAAGTCAGCAATAGCTTTAGCAAAGAATCCAGTGTTCCACGACCGCAGCAAGCACATCGACACACGGTACCATTTTATCCGAGAGTGCATATCGGATAATAAGGTACAACTGAAATATACAAAGTCTCAAGACCAAGTTGCGGACATATTCACAAAACCTCTAAAGCACGAGGTCTTCGTCAAATTACGAGAAATTCTTGGAGTTACTTCAAATCAAGTTTAAGGGCGGCTGTTAAGAATGTAAACTTGATTTTAGTTTAGAAGTGTCTAAAATTATCTAGGCCCAACTAGTCTATTGTATATTAGTCCATAATACTCTAGCCCATCTAGAGACTTCATGGCTATTAGAGCCCAAGTTCTCTAGAATATTCTAGTTAGTTGTAAAGTGAATGAGTCATGAATATTCTAGACCAAACTAGAGTAGTGAAGAGTTGGTTAAGAGATCCTATAAATAGGGAAATGGACATCATGGGGAAGATGTAATTGAGTGAAAACCAAAGTTAGTGGCAAGGTGAGAATCCAAGTGAGTTTATGTAAGAAGTTGTATGTACAACTATAGTTTTGAGAGTGAAATAAAAATTCAGTTTTTTCATTGAGTGTTGTGAGCCCATTTTCAAATCATTCAATACCCATTTAGCCCATTAACTCCAAAATCACTCCAACAATTCATACAGGTGAATGGCACAAGCACTGAATAATTAGCTCTAGCTCCATTACTTTACCCTAGTTTCTCTCATCTAAGATATGGTATTAATTCTTTGTGAGGGTTTCATAAGAAATAAATAAATTAAGTTTCCAAAAAGGCCAAACTAATGTATAAATTAATAGTCAATATAATAACATTATATTATACTTTGTCATTAATGCATGTCAACCAACACAAACTTGATTATATCTTCGATTCATCAGAATCTAAGGCCAAGGTCAAATCTACGAATATATAACAAAATATACTTTATGACATGTCCGACTAATCGGAACTTACACTTGAACTCTAAATGCATGTCGACCAACAAGAACTTGATGATATATTCTATTTATAAGAATCTATGGAGAAGGTCAAAATCTAATAAATTTATATCAAAATATACTTTACGACATCTCCGATCAGTTGGCATGTATACTTTAACTGTAAATGCATGTCAACAAACAAAAACCATATGATATCTTCGAATCATTGGAATCTAAGGCGAAGGGTTTGACTATGCTAACATGGACCAAAAGATACTTTATGACATCTCCGATTAATCAGAATTTAATATTGAGTTTTAAATGCATGTCAACCAACAAGAACTTGATGATATATTCGATTCATCAGAATCTATGGCGAAGGTCAAAATCTACGAATTGATAAAAAAAGATACTTTATGACATCTCCCATTAATCAGAATTTATACTTCAACTCTAGATGCATGTCAACCAACAAGAACTTAATGATATTTTCGATTAATCAGAATCTAAGGTGTTGGACAAAATCTACGAGTTTATAGCAAAATATAATTTATGACATCTCCGTTTAATCGGAATTTAATATTGAACTCTAAATACATGTTAACCAACACGAACTTAAAGATATATTTGATTCATTGGAATCTAAAGCGAAGGTCAAAATCTACGAATTTATTATAGAATATACTTTATGACATATTCGATTGGTCAGAATTTAATTTTGAACTCTAAATGCATGTCAACAACCAAGAACTTCATTATATATTTGAATCTAAGGCGAAGGTCAAAATCTACGATTTATAACAAAATATACTTTATGATATATCCGATTAATTGGAATTTATACGTGAACTCTAAATGCATGTCAACCAATACGAACTTAATGATATCTTCGATTCATCGGAATCTAAGATGTAGGGTAAAATCTATCAATCTATAACAAAATATACTTTAAGACATCTCTGATCAATCAGAATTTATACTTGAAATCTAAATGCACGACAACCAACAAGAACTTAATGATATTTTCGATTCATTGGAATCTAAGGCGAAGGCCTAACTATGCTAACATGGACCAAAAGATACTTTATAACATCTCCGATTAATCAGACATTAATAAAAAAAATGATGTTGGGTGATAGTTACAAATTGTTATTGTATTATTTCTGTTACAATTTTAGTTTTTTTGTGGTGTAAGTAAAACCCCTGTTGCGGAAAGTTTATAAAAACTGTCACAAATTGGTTATTGAAAAAGAACCATTTTTCAGGAACCATTGTTTTTTTTGGGGGACCATGGTCTTATTAGGACACCCACCCTACAATGATAAGGGATATCCTAACAATAATCCTACTTAGCAAGTTTACTAATTTACCCTTAACCTAATTAACATTAACCCTAATAATAACCTTGACATTAACCCTAATCTAAAAATAAAAAAAAAACTGAATAAAAATCGTGATTCTTCTTCTTCATTTCTCGACAAACCCGTGATTCTTCTTCTTCATTTCTCGACAAACCCCTAATCTAAAACCCGTGATTCTTCTTCTTCATTTCTCGACAAACCCATTCATTTTAATTTGTTTTTCATCGATTCAATTGAATAGAAATCATCAAAATAGGCTTGAAATGGTAGTTACAGTGTTGAGTTCGGTTACAACGTGTTTTTTGTTTACCCTAGGTTCCTAACCGAACTCACTGAACTGAAGAACACGAAGAACATTTCGATTCTATGTTATTCAGAAGTTAGTTACCGAACTGTAGAGTTCGGTTGTTTCGCAAAGAAATTGTAAAATTTTCATGTAACCGAAATGTAGGGTTAAAAAAATAGAAAGCAATTTTGAGGATATAACCGAACCTTACCACTTTTCCCATTGGTTTTATTAGTCTTAAAACGGAACTCTGACCTATGAGTTCGGTTCGATCGCAAACATTTTAAAACCTCCATGTAACTGAACTGTAGGGTTAAAAACATAGAAAGAATTTTCTACAGAGTTCGGTTGTTTCGCAAAGAAATTGTAAAATTTCCATGTAACCGAACTGTAGGGTTAAATAGAAAGCAATTTTGAGTTCGGTTGGATCGCAGAAGCATGCAGTTTGCGATCCAACCGAACCTTATACACTTATATCAAATTAATTTGTATGTAAACTTCGGTTAGTTGCGAACCAACCGAACATAACGCTGCATCCAAGAACTTCCATTGATATGGAGTTCGGTAACCTGCGTGTTTGGATCAAGTAACCGAACTACATCTTCAAACTAGTTCGGTTACTTGTTCATCTCACAAGGAAACCGAACAGCACCTTTAGATGAGTTCGGTTACTTGTTCATCCTCACAAGGAAACCGAACTACACCTTCAGATGAGTTCGGTTACTTGTTTTTCATATAAACTAACCGAACTGTTCAAAATCCAATTCCAAATCTTACATTTTTGGGGAATTTTTACCAATTAAACATACATTATCTATGAGAGGATGGAGATGAAGAATCAGATTCATCACTTGAATACTCAAATGAGGTGAATTGGATTTTTTTTTTTTATTTTCCATGTTTTTCTCCTTCATCTTCTCTAACTCTAATCTCACAAAAATTCTACTCATAATAATTTACTCAACTAATAATAAACCCATCTTTTAATTTAATCTCACTAATTGTTTTTAACTAAATTATTTTACTAATCATAACTTAAATTAATTAGGAGGGTAGATTAGGTATTAAATAAATATCTAGATAAGGGGTGACCTAGAATTACTTCCAATGTCTTTACCCAAAATAGAACCATGGTCCCCCCAAAAAAACCAATGTCCCCAAAAAATCGCTCTTGAAAAATGACTCATAAATTCTAGTTATTGCTAGTAGTTTTAGGTAATAGTTTATACAGTATCATGAGTTGGGCTTCTTGCGCTTGAAATATAAGTTCTATAAAAATACTCTTCACAAGATTTGACCTTGAGACCTATTGCACCAAACATGACTCTTGAACCATTCTTCCATTCTTTCTTTTTGTTTAATATCATCCATAAAAAATAGTTATTCTCATTAAATATTAAACTATCGATCTCCACCACAACCTCTTTACCACCATTTTCGTCACCACATACTACAACACAATGTATATTACTTTACATATTGTACCACTTTTTTTATTATTTTTATTATATGTGAGTTTTTCTTAAACCTTAGGTAACTATCCATACAAGTCATGCCTAGCTCCAGTGCATGAAATTAAATCAAGAAGTAGATTGAGATATGTCGGTCCAGAACAAGGTAATATTTTGAAGTGGTTTCCCGATAACTAGTTATGTAGATAAATAATAACAGTTGTTTATAAAAATGTCATGATAATGTCAACTATGGTAACATATTAAATATGTTACAGTAACATGGGTATATAGTAACACTAATTACAAAAACAGTTACAATATGAAACCTAGATGACATCATGTAACATTTGTTACAAAAACTGTTACCATTATTTAAGAACCTATCATTTAGTAACAAGCATTTTACGAATTATTACCCTATAAAATGCATGTCAACCAATAAGAACTTAATGATATCTTCGATTCATCAGAATCTAAGGTGTAGGTCAAAATCTACGAATTTATAACAAAATAGACTTTATGACAACTCCAATCAATCGGAATTTATACTTGAACTCTAAATGCATGTCAACCAACAATAACTTAATGATATCTTCGATTTAACAGAATCTAAGGCGACGGCAAAAATCCACTAATTTAGAACAAAATATACTTTATGACATCTCTGATTAACCGGAATTTATATTTGAACTCTAAATGCATTTCAACCAACAAGAACTTATGATATATTCGACATATAAGAATCTAAGGCGAAGGTCAAAATCTACGAATTTATAACAAATATACTTTATGACATCTCCGATCAATCGACATTTATACTTGAACTCTAAATGCATGTCAACCAACAAGAACTTAATGATATCTTTGATTTATCGGAATATAAGGTGTATATCAAAATTTACGAATTAATAAAAAGATATACTCTATAACATCTCCGATCAATCGGAACTTATACTCAAACTGTAAATGCATGTCAATCAACAAGAACTTAGTGATACCTTTGATTCATCAGAATCTAAGGCGACGATCAAAATCTACGAATATATAACAAAAGATATTTTATGGCATCTTCGATTAATCGAAATTTATACTTGAATTCTAAATACATGTCAACCAACCAGAACTTGATGATATATTTGATTCATCAGAATCTATTCGGAAGATCACAAATTAACGGATGTTGGACAACCACTGGTGCAATCAAACAATCACAATCACAAATTAATGTAAGATACTTGGACAAAAAATACTAAAAAACATCATTTAGGAAAAACGTACACAGCACACTACACGGCACATTATACATACAAATGTCAACTATATGTTTAAAAATCCACAAGGAGTGCTGTTCACATGGACAGACAACTACATCACTTGAATTTAAATGTCAACTATATGCATAAAAATCCACAAGGAGTGCTGTTCACATTGACGGACAACTTGATGTATATTGTTGCACTTGAATTGATCAATTCGAAATGCAAAATAGTAAATAGAATGCCTCATGATATCTACTAAAGGTCGATCGTGCTAGCTAGTGTACTCAGTGACGAAGTGAAAGGTCAGCTAATCCTGGATCTACCCCCTCAAAATCATGAAAACCATTAAATAATCTTTATCTAATATTTTTAACTTAATGATAATTGATAGTGGTTGAAAGTTTGAAAAGATCCACTTATGTATAGACGCATTTTAAAGTTAGATATATTCGACATTCAAAATACCATACAAATTATTTCAAAAAAAAAAGCCAATACCATACAAACAGTCCATCTTAGAAATTTTTTATCTTCTTCTCTCAATTATCTTATCATCTTCATTATCTTTGGTATCTCTCTCTATCGATTTGGTTTTCTTGTAATGGCTTCAGAAAGGATTCTTGTTAGTGGTGTGACTGAGATCATGAAGAAATTGCTCCCGGTTATTGGTCAACAGATTGGTCGGGGATGGGGTGTTAAAGAGGACCTAAAGAAACTTGGGAAAACGTTGGAGTCAATACAAGCTTTAATTTCTGATGCCGAGGAGAAACAAATAACCGATGCTACTGTCAGACTTTGGTTGAGAAGGCTCAAAGACATTGTTTACGATGCAGATGATTTTATGGATGAATTCAATTATGAAACCATGCGTCTTTGCGAAAGAGGAAGTCAGCTCAAACACAAAGTACGCGACTGTATGACTAAATCCTCCAATCCACTTGTGTTTCTTTCTATGATGGCTGATAAAATCCAAGCCATTAATAAAAGCTTGGATTCAATCTACAATGATAAAGTCAGATATTCGTTGAATGTTACTAATGATGGTTGTCAAGTCGATCAAATAATAGCGAACTGCAACCGGATAACTACTTCAATTGTTGATGATTCGGTGCTTATAGGCAGGAAGGGCGCTACACTAGAAATAGTAAAGATGCTGACTAACAAATGGTTGCCTTCAATGTCTACATCTACAGCACCACACCATTCTTCTCTTGAAGGGCAACTTTCGGCCCTATCCATTGTGGGTATGGGGGGTCTGGGTAAGACTTCTTTGGCGCAGTTGGTATACAAAGACGAGTCCATAAAAACACATTTTGCAATAAAAATATGGGTATGTGTATCTGACAAGTTTGATGTCTATAGGATCGTAAAAGAAATTTTAGAGTCCCTTACTGATGGTTTATGCGGGGCTTCATCAAATTGTAATGTGCTGGCGAGACAAGTTCAGGAAAAACTGACTGGTAAAAAATACCTGTTAGTACTAGACGATCTTTGGAATAAGGATGCTGGAGATTGGGAAAAACTACATGGAATCCTTTTCAATGGTGTTGCAGGCAGCAAAATATTAGTCACCACACGAGACCAACAAGTTGCTTGTGTTGTCGGGGGTACGTCCTATGAATTACAAAAATTAAAACATGATGATTGTTGGTCTATTATGCAGAATAAAATTTCATTTCCACTCTCTAAAAATATGTCAGATATTGGGTTTGACATAGCGGAGAAATGCGATGGCTTACCACTTGCGGCGAACTTTCTTGGAAGTTTATTATCCTATAAAAGGGAAGAAAGCCACTGGATTTCCTTAAAGGACAACAAGAATTTATGGGTTCAATCAAAAAATAACAGAGTCATATCAATCTTAAAATTGAGTTATGATAACTTACCTTCACGTTTGAAACAATGTTTTTCATATTGTTGTTTATTTCCCAAAGATTGGGAGATTCAAAGAGAGATATTGATACGTATGTGGATGGCGGAGGGATTTCTTGAGCTACCTGCAGATGAGGTAAATAATAGATCCTTTGAAGATATTGGGAATGATTATTTTGAGTTTTTGTTGTGGAACTCATTCTTTCAGGATACAAAAAAAGATGGACTTGGTATCATCTCGTGTAAGATGCATGATCTTGTGCATGATCTCGCATTGAGTGTTGTGGATGGTAAAGAATTTGGGGTTGACGGGAAGGAAGATGTTTCACAGCAAGTTCGTCGTTTACAATTGATATGTGATAGCGGATCCTCGGCAACAGCTGCAGAAATATTTTCGAAGGCAGAGAATTTGCGAACGATTGTTGCTGTTAATGCATATAAATGTTCACAAATCAGTGGTTTATCTTCTACTAGGCGTTTACGGGTATTGTATCCGCTTGGTGGTTGGCATACAAAATTATCCTTCTCAGATTCTAAGTTCATACATTTGAGGTTCCTGGACCTCTCATATTTTGAATTTGATTTATCGCATGGTGTGTCATTAAATCATTCTTACAATTTGCAGACACTGATATTGGTTAAATGCAAAACTGTTTCTGGTTTTCTTGGTGGAATTGGGCGTTTGAAAAATTTGAGACACCTCGATGTCTCATGGTCTGATATTAAAGTTTTACCTGATGATTCTTTCGTCAACCTCACCAATTTGCAGACGTTGGATCTCCAAAGGTGCGAGAAGTTTGAAGCCTTACCAGAAAATATTGGTTTGTTAAAACATCTCATGACGTTGAATATTAAGCAATGTTGTAAATTAGATGCCTTACCTGCAGAACTAGAAGCATTGACACGATTAAGGTGCCTTAATTTGTATGGTACTAAGATCAAAGTATTGCCTGAATCTTGCGTTAAAAACCTCTGTAATTTGGAGATAGTGGATTTTGGATCTTCATGTGAGCTTCCCAAAGAAATTAAGAATTGGCCGAAACTAAGACAGTTTAGACATATGAGAAAGGATGATATGATGTCTAGAGGTATAGAAAAGCTAACTTGCCTTGAAACATTGGATCCGTACATGGTGAGGATTCTTAGTGGGATAGAAGAGTTAGCTGCCCTTAACTCCCTTCAAGTGTTGCGTATAACAAATCTAGAGAATGTGAGTGGAATTGAAGATGCAGAGAGGGCAAAGTTGAAGGATAAACATCATTTGAGAGAATTATATCTAGATTGGAGCAATCAACATATATATTATATAGATGAAGATATGGTTTTAGAGGGTCTTAGACCTCACCCCAATTTGAGAAAGCTGCGAATATGTGAATTCTCTGGTTTAAATCTTCCGAAGTGGATGGGTTCTTCATCGTCTAATTGCCTGCTTCTTAATTTGGTTGAATTAGAAGTATCGTATTGCAGGAGATGTGAGAAGCTTCCAGCTCTAGGTATGCTCCCATGTCTTAGGAATCTTACGATTCATACAATGAGTTCAGTTAAGTGTTTGGGTGGAGAATTTTATTATCAGCAGCAAGAAGAAGAAGAAAGTACCCAGAAGTCTACTACTACAGCGTCATCCTTCTTGTTATTCCCTTCCTTAGTTGAGCTGCAAATCAATTATATGCATAATCTAGAAGAATGGGTTTCTCCTCCTCCATCATCTTATTTTTATGTTGATTCCTTCCCTCTCCTTGAGAAGCTGTATATTTGGATTTGTCCAAAATTGAGAAGCACTCCGAACTCGTTTCCTTCTCTCAAGGTATTGGAATTTTGGGAAACCAACGACAAGACAGTGAACTCAATCTTATCTGCAGGGGGATGTCTGACATCTCTCACATCCATTAAAATATCACATTCTCCAAAGCTGATATATTTCCCAATGGGCGCACTACTCCAAAACAATACTCCCAATCTTCATTTTCTAGGGATTTTTAATTGTTCCGAGTTTCAAGGTTTTCGTGATGATGATTTAAACAGCAGCAAAAGCAACAACAGTTCTCTCTACAAGCTGGAATTATCCGTATGTCCTGTTTTAACATCTCTTCCGGATATACGATTATGGACTTCTCTTCGGGAATTACGTATATGGCAGTGCGACAAATTGAAGGATTCTATACCGTATGATTACAAGACGTCACTCTCCTTTCTTCACTCACTCGAAGTTGATTTTATTCAAAGAGAAGACCCGCAGCTACCATATCCACATAGTAGGTACAGCTCAATTAATCTGATGGGGAAGTAGATGAAGATATGTTCTCTCCCACTCTCAAAATTGAGACTTTTATTTGAATTTCTTAATCATTCTGCGTTCAAGTAAATTCCAATATTTTTGTAATACATTATTCAAATTGTGATAAATATACTGAAATATGTTTAACAAGTTCGGTAAACCCGCGCAATTGCGCCGGCAAGTTTATTGATTTGACTTAGCAAAAAAA
>NW_020625264.1:4452438-4495302 GCF_003573695.1 Papaver somniferum
AAAAAAAATCACCCGATCTTCGAGCGTGAGGAAATAATAGAGAGACGGAAAGAAAGGGAGAAATAACTTCAGCCAACTTTCAATTAGTCTTACTATTATACTCATGCATTAGATCCATATACCAGCATCCTCCTAGAGCCATATATTGTTGAAACAGTTGATTGATGTTATCAGCTATCTTGGCAGATGTCTCAGGGGAAGTCTTCATTAAACAGTCCAAACAAATATGTGCGTGAAATCTGATAATTTTATAAAGATTTCATAAGCTATTTGATTAAAGTAGAGTAATATTTCTAAGAGGAGCATGACGTACCTGAATTGGTAAATGACGTTTCTCATGAAAATCTACTCCATTGCCTAACAAAGCACATGAGCCGTGCAACATGCAGATCATCTCCTGCAATAATCTAATCCAAACGGAGAGAAACCCAAAATTCAAAAATTATTTCATGACATTACATTAGCTGATGCTTATTGTGAAAGGAAAATAGTCCCACATCTAAATATAATATGGAAGGGTCGCTCCACTTATTGCTAATTGGTTTTGAATTGGATGCCTGTCGACTTTAAGATGGTATCAGAGTTAAGCCCCTGACCCAGACCTGCATACGCTGGGTGTAGGCTGAGTTACTGGCCGAAGTGTTTAACCTACTTTGTCACTCCTACACCCGGAATGTAGGCCATACTGGATGAGGTGTACCCCCGATCTAGTCACTCACCTGTGTACACTTGTTACCGATTGACTGGTAACTCGTAACTCGTACTTAGGTCCACGTGTGAGGACCAATTGGTTTCGGTATGCCACTTGAGAAACCAGACTTCTAAATTTTTCGAATTCTCTGAGCATATGTCCCATACCATAATACTCCGAAAATCCGACAAGCACAAGGGAGACCGAATATAATTCCAATCTTTATACTATGATGATACATTGTATCTCTCTAATACTAGTCACCATTGAATTTCCAATAGAGAGGAAAGGTCAGTTGCCAACAAAGGACGGCCGATTGCCAAATTTAACAGACGGCCGATTCCCCAAAATTACAGACGGCCAGTTGCCAAAATCAACAGGGTCAGTTGCCCAATATTCACATACAACCAGTTGCCAAAATTAACAGGGTCAATTGCCTAAAGTTCACCGACGATCAGTTGCCAAAATTAAGGTAGTTCTGGTTACCAGCTATTATTGGCCAGTTGCCGATGATATATACTTGCCAAGATTGCAATCATCTCTGAATGGAAGGTATGAACTAAAAAGTAGCAACCAACCGTTTCCAGACGATATGAACAACCTTGTAGAGTTGTGTTGAACCGCATACAGGCTTCCTACGTACCCTCTTCGTTGCTCGAAGGTATAAAGCATGACCATAGTGCATCGGCATTTTTAGATAGTATGAACTACCCACAGTTGTAATAACTATCCCTTTTTTTTTTTGATAAGAATAGAGAAATTCATTAAGGAGATAAGAATTTACAAATGTCTACAACAGGTAGGCAGAAACAAAAGCAAAAAACAGAAAATTAGGAGAATACCGTCTCCCAATTGGATACAGTATAAGAGCAGTTCAGGTGAACCTTCTTTCCACAAGCTTCTGCCCATGATAAAACAAGGGACTTAACATCTGTAGCAAAGTCTGCATCTGTTTTGAAACTGTAGTTTTCTTCAAAAGTACGACAGTTACGCTCTCTCCACAAAACCCATATGACTGCAGCTGGTAACAAGTCCCACACTACTCTACCTGAAGGGGGCAACATATTGAAAGACCATGATAGAGCAAAACTAAACACGGTTCCTGGAAACACCCAAGACCAATGTTTCGAAGGAGTAACAGCCATCCAAATATTGTGAGCTACCTTACAATGAAGTAAAATATGATCCTGAGACTCGGAACTATCCCCGCAAAGAACACAAGATCTGTAGATGTCCATACATTTGTGTTTGCTGACCTGTTATGTGTCATTGGAAGTAATCCACCATCCACTGATGATTTACCGGATACGAGAAGGTGGGCTCTTCATACTTCAGGTTGTTTCACTGTTAATTCTCTATATGAGAATTTTGTTGCTGCTGAGGGTGTAGCTGATTTTCCATATCATTTTGTCTGGTAATAACTATCCCTTACTAGATGATATAAACTACTTCTATAAGTAGCGATCATTTCCTACATCAGATAGCACCGTAGCTGTAACCATCTCTAGCATTAACTTAGATAGTATGAGTTGTAAAACAACTATCTCTAGCACACCAAAAATCACCGTAGTGACTACGCATTGATGAACAAGATATCAGCATATATATATTTGTGAAGAGAATAAAGTTGAACGTTCCAACTATAATCCAACTCGGCTCATAAATAACCGAAGTTTATTCTGTTTTTGGCTTAAAAGCTTGAATTTACTCTTTGTCTATTCACTAATCTTTTCCTTCCATCTATCGGTCTCACTCCCACGTTACAAAAACTCCATAAATTATAAATGCAATACTCCTCATGTTCTGATTATAGTATCCGACGTTTTTTTTTAAAAAAAGGAAGGATATATTAAAAGAAAAAAAGGATATTTACAGGGTAATTACAATGATCAAAAGATCAAAAAAAAAACTCACAATGATCAATAGTAGCCGACTTACTAACTGCAATTAATGAAATGCCAATATTTCCTTCCTAAACTGGGACTTAATTCAATATCAGAAGACTCATTTTCCAAATTTCACACCACAAACAACCGACTTTCCTTGTTTTACTAATTTGGTAACACAACTAATTATCCTCTTCCCTTTATGTTCTTAGCATCTTTTTCTAACTGCTATCTCGAACAGTTATCACACTTTTTTGGTTTTTTGAGACTCTTTGTAGCATAGCAGGGAAACATAAATCACTGTTGTTGTTAACTAACAGTCTAAGAGGATACATATTAACTAACTGTATCCAATAGGATACTTATTATGTTGTAACTGATTAAGTTAAACAAAACGACGTATCTTATGATAACAACTGATGTTTAGCTTTGGAAACCAACAGATGTATCTTTTCTTCCTTAAGGCGTAGCTTCTCTCAAATATATGATAACAACTGATTTTACAGATAGCTCTTTTTATAAAGCATTGCTACAAAATCTCCTCCACCTCAAATATAATCTCATCCTAGCCTCCACTTGCCACTTTTATGCCGAGTACCTAGCCAAAATTTTAATGGGCATTCAACTCCCATTTAGTAATCCATAAAGTGACTGACTACTGATGCAAAAACTCCCATCACGTACTCTACTTTGAAGTTTTTGAGAAATTGTTCCTTTCCATCCCACAAAATTTTGAAATCCTCCCAGTTAAACAGTAAGCCTGAACAACGTTTCCATATGTAACATGCACCATATATATTGCCATCCAAATGAATGCATTCAAGAACTACGTACATCACCTTGAACAGGGCACTGTACAACTATCTTTAAAGATAAACGTTCATTTCTTGGTTGGTTTACTTAATAAATATAAATATGTGTGATGAATGAGAATCTATGCATTATCTTTTAGGTGTTAGTGAAACCAAAGCCCATCAAAGAAAAAATTGAGGTCAGTGCCAGATTATAAATTAAAGCTGAATCAGATTTATTTTTAACTTAATTCAATTTTTTACTAAAACCAAAAGAAAGATCAAACCTTGTAATTTATTTGCTTTCCCTCCATAGGTCTCATGACTGTTGTTTTCTTATGGGTCGCATGTCCAAACTTTTTAAACACTTTTCCACTTATCCTTTTCCTTACAACATTGGATGTCTAACCAAATATAAGAAGTTATGTAATCATTTAATCCCACCACTAATTTCAGAGTAAACAACACCAAACAGCCGATATACCATTAAGTTAATTAGCAAAGTAATCTTAAATTACCATGTGACAATCTATCGCTACAATGACACAGTTAAGTTTTTATATTTTAGTGTGAGAAGATGATGAGTATGATGATCTATATAATGACTTAATGTTGGAGAGGGTTTTATGTAGATGCATCCATCAGAATCACCGGTACCTTAGGGAGAATAAGAGGGGGTTTGTTGCATCAATTTGATTGGAGTGCTCTGTATTCGACATATAAAGTTATGCCACGGAAGAGCCGACAGAGCAAAAAGGCATGTACGGGAAGCCATCATGTCAATTATTCGCTTGAGACTTTTCGTACATACTGTTAAGGAAACAACTATTGACCAAAAGACGCATCTGTTAGGTGAAAACTGATACGTCCATGTGGCTTTCTTGTTTTGGAGAAAACATGAGCAAGAAAGGATTAATACCAATGAAATTATAACGCGCGAGTTAGAGTCCCAAAACTGTCTACATCGATATAAGTTAGGTCCAACAAAACTAATGACTTAAAAAAAATCCAAAATACCAGAACTGTCCGGAATAACCCTTATTTATTTTCAGCCCAAAAATAAAAGAACAAATAAAAACTGACATTTCCTCGATCTCATCGTGGTTCCTCTGCTTCTCAAAAATCAGAAACAGATCTATGAAATCGTTTTTCTTTCTTTTCAACTGATAAACAATCGATTCTCTTGAAACCTAAGAGTAGAAATCAAAATTGAAACAAATTATGACCCAAAATCAAAAGAGTGGAAACCAAAATCAGAAAAGCTGATAAAAATGGTGAAGAAAAATAATCAACAAGTAAAGAAGAAAGATGAATTACTCTGTAAAACGAACAAAAATAATCCAAAAGGTAATTAAATCCTTAGTTTCATGTTCTTCATAAATTATTAAACGTTTAAATTGAAATGGATCGACGTTTTATCTGTTTGCTATCAACATTTTTTTATCGGTTCTTCGTAAACTGATCACTGATGATGAATTGCTCAGTAAAATAAGTAACTCTAGTAAAAATTGGTTGCAATATCGTCATATTTTATTTTCACTTTTGGTTACACCAAAACTCTGTTGGTGTGGATTATTTTTGGTTGTTTTGATGAAATTGCTATTGGTTCCATTGTTTTCACTTTTGACAAATTTGTTTCCACCAAAAATCTGTTGGTGTATAGATTAAATTTTTAGTTCCATAAGTTAGATTTCATCAGTGATTTCATACTTAGGATTTTGTTAGTTTCATAACTTAGTTTCACAAATTTTTCTATGATTCACTTACTGCATTAGTGTTGTTCTTATTTTGGTTTCACCATTTTCATTTTGTCGAAATTGGTTCTACCAGTATTGTATTGTTGCTTAATTCTTATCATTCTGATGAAACCAAAAATGGTTTCTCAATTTTTCACTTTGTCATATTTGGTTCCACCAGTATTGTATTAGTGGTGTTGGTTAAATTTGGTTATTCTGATGAACCCGTTTTTTAGTTTCAGCATTCTTTCCTTCGTCGAATTTGGTCCTACCAGTATTGGTTTGGTGGTGGTTATAAATTCTGTGGTGTAGATTAATTTTGGTCATCATTTTTTTCTTTGTCGAATTTGGTTCCACCATACTAGTTCGGTGATGTTGCTTGATTCTGGTCATTCTGATGAAACCAAAAACAATTTCATCATTCTTCCCTTATTGAATTTGGTTAGACCAATACTGGTTTGGTGGTGTTTATTCTATTTTTGACTAAAATCAGTTTTGTTTTGCAGGGAAAAAACCTGAAGAATTGTTTAGGTGTTCATTGACACATTTGTGTGTAGAGACTCCTAAAATAAAGGCTTTGATAGAGAACAAAAAAAAGCACATGAAGTCCCCTAGAGAATGCCCATTATATGATGGCGTGATGAAGGAAGAGAAATTGAATAAAAAAATGGTAGCCTTGAAGATGGTCTTACAAATATTTGACAAGAAAAGTCCACGTTTGGTACCAGATTGTTTCAAGATTAAAAGAACGAAGAATCTGACATTCCAGACCATAGTTTATATAGTTTGTAAAAGGTTTAAAAGGTGTATGAATGGTTTCAATTAGAGTGCTGTCAACTACCTGTGAAAAATGTTTGTAATGGTATCAATTATGTTTAACCGAAACCACACTAGAACATAATGTTATGTATGTCTGTTTTTTGATGAAACCAAAAAGGGTTCCAACATATTTTGGTTCCACTGTAGCAGTAAAATGATGGAACCGAAAAGGGTTCCACCATATTACAGGTGAAACCAAAAGGAAAAGAGTCATATCACGCTTGGTTTATAGGCAAAATTTTGATATATTTGAAGGCCTGTAACATGTTCATATTCCAAAGGGAGAAGTATAATTACATCGAAATATTAAACTATTACAGAAACACACCAAGGACAACTTAGTGATCGACATTCGACACAATGCTAACAAGTCATGTCAATAATTCATAAGGCATCAAAGTTAAAGGAAAAAAGCGAGGCCAACTACAACATACTTGGAAAACTCAACAATGCACATTTATAAAAGCAGTGATCTAACACAACAAGGCAAGCCAAGTATGTCGGTTGCAGCTAGCTAATTTGGAGAGGAAATCGAATGAGAATCCGTGATTTCTCATTTTAGGTTTAGGTTATATATTGGGGTCGATTAAGATATCCACTCCCAAATTTCGTTATATTACTATCAATCGATACATCTATTAGTTGTTGTGGTGGTGGAGGACGAGGAGGAGGTGCTGCTGGTGGGTGTTGGGGAAATAAGACAAGAAAGCGGTGTTGGTGTAGATGCATCTGGGTTTGCTGGAGGTACAAAATTAGAAGGTGAAGGTGATGTTGCTGGTGGTGAAGGGGAAGGAGGAGGCGATGAAGGAGGTGGTGTTGATATCAGATCTGAACACCGTAACCGGTTTGGTGTTGGTGCAGAGGTATGACGTAGGAGGTAGTGGTGCTGTTAAGGGAAAGGAGGAAAAAAATGAGTTATGAGAGAAGAAGAAAGAGTTATATGCCTATGTGTATAGTGATGGCAAGATTGGAAATATAAAAAATAATAAAAATTAAATTTAACAATTTTAAATTGAAATGGAGTTTTTATTTCATTTTTTCTTGATATGGTTTTTAAAAGTATCAAATAATATGGATGGTATTTGTGTAACTCAAAGAGTATCACCTTGATTTTTTAGAGCTTAATATGATGAATTAATTCAAACCCTCAAACCTTTGACTATTCAATACCTAAGTTGTTGATTGATCGAATGATTCTTCCCATGAAGGAGAGAACAGAAGGTTTTGGAGAAATAGGTTTTCCCATGGATGCCGGATTCGGAAAGAACGTATCTCCTCATTAAGTACCAATGCATTGGTTGGTCCAACGTTTTTTATAAATTTGTTGTCCACGTGGGTTCGACACGTTAGCAAAATCATTCTCCTTTATATTACGAAGAATTGATTACATCATTCTTTCACTAAATGAAAATGAAATATTATATACTCCCTCCGCCCCACAATTAAATGACCTAATTGAAGATTGCACAATTTTTAAGACAATCAATGGAAAAGAGTACTTTTAATCATTTTTTACAATTATATCCTTATGGATAATAACTAGTGAAATTTTGAAATGGTTTATCTCTCAAACTATACCACGGATGGTCGCTAACTTCATACCATTAAAAATCATTTTAAAACACCTACGTAACGAATATAAACATGTCTATCGAATTATGCATATTTCTTATAATCGATCAAAATGATAGTTTTAGAAATATCTCCTTGTTTAGTGATATAGGTCACTTAATAGTGGGACAAAATTAAAAATCAAATAGGTCACTTAATATTGGGAAGGAGGGAGTATTTCTCAAAAATTTAGTATGGGCATGCACTGCATTATCTTCATTGACTTGAAGCTTGTTGTCCATCAATTTGTTTGTTGCAGAAACACGACAGCTCCATAGACATTCAGCAGCAATGAAATACTTTAGAACGTAAGTTTGCACATCTTACTTGCAAATAGACATGAGGGAGATAAAGAACAAGTATTTTAAATCTTAACTTTATATTTATTATTAAAATTTACTGAGTTCGTGATGCAAAATATCTTTCATGTTGGTTTAGATTTTCTTCACTTATCTCAATGTAGGTCGAGCCGTTGAGGTGCTAGAAGCATTAAAATTCAAATGCGTGTCTATATATATTGATATTCGTTGTAGTGCTGCTTGCTAGAACGATATAAGGAGAACATGATTATGTTGAAATCATTGCGATCAAATGTTTCTATCATTGGGTAGGATTAGGAGTTTTGCATCAGCGATTCTGCGGGCCTTCTGAGTATTCCAGTGGAAGAAAAAATATACATGAGAATCTGCTGAATTGAGAGACTGTTGATCTGGGTGTGGAATTGTGATGGGATTTCGGTCTGTGAACATTGAAGAGATGAATTTAGGGTTGAATCGATGGTTCCTGCTGTTTAGTCAAGAGATGGGTTTGAATTGGAGAATAGATTTTGAGTTCTGAAATGGAGTTAGGGTTTGAGAATTTCAGAGATGGTGTTTCTGTGGTTGAATCAAGAATCTGAGAAGGATTACAGGGAAAGAATTGAAATGGGTTTGTTGTTGGATGAACTGGTGGTGATTTTGAGCCCGTTCTTGAGCTCAAGTGGTTGTAGCTGCTGGTGAATCAATATGGGGTTTTTTTTTGCAGATAATGTTCGTAGAAGTGGTGATATTGGTTATTGTTTATTGTGGTGCTGATATTCATGGGTTTGAATTCATGTCATATTCATTGAAGAGATAGTTGTAGCTGCTGTCAAGAAAATTGAACGGGTCAGTGAAGCTTAAGTTTGTTGTGGTGTGAAGGAGTTGCAACTGGTATTGGTGATGATTTGGCATGAGCAGTTGCAGGTGAAGTTGCACATGAGTGAACTAGCTCAGAAAGGATGGTATGGTAGTCTGAGGTGTTGATGTTCATAGGTTTCAGGGATTGAGATAAACCAAGAAGAAATGATGAGAACTGGTGGCGTAAAATTTCTCAAGGAATAGGTCTTGTTACATGGAAGAGATGTTGTTTAAATGGGTTGGTAAAGATGTTGCAGTAACAAGAAGCAACAAGAAGTATTGGCGTTTCTGGTGATGTTGAATGCAGAGATGTGATGTTGTTGTTAGAATTAAGCAGTGAACCTTAGATGAGTTAGGACACAGGTTGTGCAGGAATTGAAGACCAAAATAATGGCCTGAAATTGGCTGGAACCACCAGAAAACAGCCGAAACTCGGACTGCACACTGTAGTCACTTTTTTAGATTTGAAAGCCCCAAACTTGGCAAAAGTGCGTGTGCGAGTCCACATGTGTGAGAAACGAAGGGTATGAATGTAATATTTTTAACATGCGAGTGCTTATGTGCGCTCATTTGACTACTTGACGCTCTCTAACCCCTAAACTAACAGAACGGGGCATTTGGACTTATTTTAAAAACTTCTTGATCAATTGCCAGTGAATTGTTAGAGTTACTCTTATTCAATTTTCTTGATTGTTTCCAGCTTCATTTGGAAGGATGCAAAGAAGTCTGATCAGGAGGAATTAACCAGCTATCTACTAAGAAGACCAACTGGCAATTCTTAAAGCAGTCTGATGTTTGTATTTGCATTTCAAACAACAGTCCGTCAAGAAGAATTTCCTTCTGAGGCATTTGAATCAATCAAATTGAGTTCTCAGACTGCGTGCCAACTTGGTCGGAATGACGGTCATTGTAGCGATGCTATTAAGCTTTTCAGAACTCACAAAATGAAAGAAATTTTGCATTCTCTATCTTTAAAATTTCTTAACTTATATTAGGGGCACACATCGAAGGCAAAGAAACCTCACAAACAACTATCAATCAACCAGTTAAAGCAAATAAATTTTCACTAAATTACTGGATAAACATACATTTCTATTTATACTGCTGGTCACAGCTTCCACGGAGAATAAATTGAGACACACCAGACTGACAATAAATGGGCATGCAGCACTTTTACCACCGTAAGTAGTTCCTAACTACTCCTTTCGTTTTTTCGAATAGGCTGGTTTCTATAAATAAATGTTTCATAATTGAGAAAGTCAAATGTTAGTTTAATTTTCTGGGATCACTTATCTCTTAACTTCTTTTGATGACAAATGTCATGTGGACCATTCCACCTTACTTCTTTTGCTGACAAGTGTCATGGGGACCATTTCACTTCACTTCTTTTATTGACAAGTTTCTTGAGGACCACTTTCAATAATTAGTTCTCTTAATTTCCTTAAATTTCTCTAAAAACAAAACTGGCCTATTAAAAAGGAACGGAGGGAGTACTTGGTAACCTATTCCTAAGCAAAATTGGATGTGAAAACTACCACCACACACATTTTTCAGTTTTTTCTCACCTTCAAACCCACGGTTGTGAAACTTCTTGCGCGCACCCATTTTTGGGATAAAAATTTTGTGATACCCATATGTTTCTAAACTTCTGTTTTATCAAAGAGACGAGATAGAGAGAGAAAATTTCTAAAAATCTCTATAACGCCGAGCGGTTTTTGATTTTCTCTTGCACCACAAATACATGAAGATCCCAACATTCGTCATCGCCATCGTTCACAACACAGAAACTAAGAAATGAAAATAGTTATTTGGAGACGAAATTGAAGATGAAGAAAAATGATTGCTAACAGAATTGCAGGTCCTCAAAAAATTCCTTTTACATGCATCCAACTCTTGTAATTAATTTCTCAAAAATCCTAATTCAGAAATCCCTATTTTTTATGAGATTTGATGTTGTTGATATTCATTGGAAATGAGGAACTGAGAAGATTCGGGAGAAATAGCGAGATGGATTCGAAGATAAGAAGGAGATGTGGTTGCTATTGATTTCATAATTTCAGATAATTTTGTTCATTTGGTCGCCAATTATATGCGTCTGTCTGAGAGAGTTGCAGATGCAAAGAGATTCATAGGTGAAATCCGAGGTGGAGATCGAGATGATGATGCTGATCGAGTAAATGGGTGATATTGATTGAAGCCGTGGACAGTAGAAAAGATTTGTTTCTGAAGATTGAGATTAGAAATCAGGGTTTCATAAGACATGAGTTTTGTAATTGAATGTAGAATCGACGAAGTTTTAGAGAACAAATGAATGGGTACTCAAGGAGTTGGGAGAAATAGTTAGGGCTGCACATGGTTCGGTTTTTATCGGTTTTTGGCAAAACCCAAACCGAAACCAAAGTACTCGGTTTTCTAATAATGAAAACCAATGAAATCATATAGCATATTCGGTTTCATTGGTTTCGGTTTCTACTCGGTTTTGTTTAAAACCATACGGTTTTTGGTTAACCGAATGATTTATAAACAATAATGTGTCAGTGCTTTGTAGTTTACAAAAACATTACACCCAATACTACAAGCGGCAGAAAACTTTACTGGCAACATATCAGAGTCATAAATGACGAGCTACTAAAATGAAAGAAAAAGGCTTTAACTCGAATAATCCTCCTAAGAGTCCTAATCATTCATTAACTACAATTGATCTGTGTGAAAAGATTCATTCTGCTATAGTCACTATTAGTCAGTTAACCAATTGGTTTTTGGTTCGGTTTTGAGATAAAACCTAAACCGAAACCAATACTTTTGGTTATCTGAAACTGACAACCATTAATAAACCATAGCAATATGGTTTCGGTTCGGTTCGGTTTAAAATCTCCGGTTTCGATTTCGGTTTTAGGTTCTGGTTCGGCTTTGTGCAGCCCTAGAAACAGTAGTAGTGTTTCTTGAATTGAACAACCAGATGTTGATTGAATAATTATTCAGGTTTCTGAAGAAAAGAAGGAGATAAATCTGTTGCATCTGGTGACAATAAGAAAAATATCTTTTAGATCTCTTTCCTTTATTTTTAGTTCCCGAATATCAATCAAAAAAAGCTAGCTAATGACGACTCTTCATGGATTCGCCCTATAGACTAGCTTTAGGAATTATGAATCATGGGATGATTTCCTAAATAGAAGTTAACACTGAAAGATGAAGTATGCATGACATTTTTTAATGTAATCAATAATAGGTGTAAGCAGTACTATTTCTTTTGAGAGCTCGTCATGAACCTATTGTTGCCCCTAGTGTTGAAATTTCTTTCATTGGTTGGATTCTGGTGTTGGTAGGTTGTACAGGTGGTTTTGGTGTTGGTCATAATGGTGGAATAATTTGGTATGCATCTATGAAAATGGATACATAATCTGTTATGCATTTACAAAATTTGTCGCGTAACTTGTTATGTAGTCCATAAAACAATTGCATAAACTGTTATGCAACAACTTTTTTTTCTATTGAAACCAACAAAAATAAAGACTGCTTAATTTGTTATGCACCTACAATAACATCCGCATAACATGTTATGCAGTCGTGAAAATGGATGCATAAAGCATTATGCAACCATTTTTTTAAATGCAACCAAATAAAAAAATTGATGCATAACTTGATATGCATCCAAAAATATGGCTGCATAACGCATTATGCATCAACTTTTTTTGTAATCACTGAAATTAACCAAAACAATGGATGCATAACTTGTTATGTAGCCGAGAAAATTATTGCATAATTCGTTATGCGTCTTTTGTTTCTTGTGATGTTATTTTTGTAGGCGTATAAATCGTTTTTGTGGTTGCATAACTAAATTAGTAAATGCACGAACCAAAATATGGTTGCATAACATTTTATGCATCTTTTTGTTGTGTTTGCATAATGTGTTGCGCATCTTTTTTTGTGGCTGCATAATGGTTATTTATCAAGTTTTCGAAAAATTTGCCTAAAATGATGATCACCTCCGATTTTTTCGTGAAAAACAAAAATTTGATATTGTTGTTTCTACTCGTTGTGTAGCTCTCTTTAAAAGCTTTCAAACATATAAAATTTGTAAAATTCCAAGGCGCAGTTTTTTAGGTATGTTATATTTTAATTTACTTACCAAATATACCCCTGAAAAATTAGGATGCATAACCCGTTATGCTTACATTATCCCCAATTTCATATAATTATGGGTGTCACTAAAACCCAAAATTGTTTTGGACCTGACAATAAATATATTATTTTTTTGTGTCTTACCCTACTTTCCCGGTATTGGATCTAAAAAGTAGCCCCTTGGGCACCAGAAAATATATTGAGCGCCATAAATCCAAGCACAAAGCAAATCAACAACCTAAAAACTCAATCTCATCTCTCATACCACATTTGGGGACGCCCATTACCTCCCCTCCTATTTTTCGGTTAATGAAATCATGTTTTCTGATTGGCTGAATCACAAGTTAGTCCCCTTATATTTCATGGTCATTCATTTCTTTAAGTGAAATCTATCCGATGTTCCACTTTGGTCGGTACCGTTCACCCTCCTTTTTTGTTGGTTAGTCAACAAAATCCTTATATTTTTTAAAACCGAAAATTATAAAAAAAAAGTGTAGTTTTAAGGTATTTTTTCAATATTTTGGATATATTTTTTAAAATCTTATTTTACATGGATATTTTTCTTAATTAGATTTACATTTCTATCTTTTTTTTCCAATAAATACTTAATATATACTTTATTTAGGTTTATACCTTGGATATATTTTTGCTAACAAAACTAAGAAATGTTAACATACTGTGTTACCTAAATATTTTTCATGGTAACAAAATGTGAGAAATTTTTTGATGGGGTGTGGGGGATAAATCAGATGTTAACATGTGTCATTTATATTAATTATTTTCATAAATTATATTTCTAAAAATACTAAAAATAAAATATAGATAATTAAGATAAGCAAGATTTTCTCTAAAAATAAGTTTCTTTTCTTCGCGGAAACAAAATTTGCTGTAAATAATTAATCCGAAATACATGTGTCAATATCTGATTTGTCTCCCATGCTCCCATTAAAAAGAGCCCCCATCAAAAATTTATCCATCATCATCATCTTCATTTTCTACTTCAGGTCACTTCAGATATCAGCGGATAATGAACAAATATTACGAAGCCTTTGGCTCTGATATTGTATTTTGTTATTTATTGTTCGTTGTGAAATTGATAATAGCGGGCTTCAATAGGCTGTCATAATTGATCTCATGTTAACCTTCTCCCATGGACCATGGTGTAGTGTAGGCAATGTAGTTAATATCGGATATTGGTTCATCTCGGCCGGGACCGATACACTCGTATGATTTTATATCGGGGATATTATCGTTGAAATATCGATATAATATCGGTTCTAGATTTAGAGACTATAATTTTATATTAAACATTTTCTCCACACATTTTCGGATAAGATATAATAGATAACATCAATTTTATCAAAAAAACAAAAGAGTAACTTTAGTAACTTGCTTCGAGAGCTACATGCACCTCTACTACCACCTGGAAGACTTTGTTCGCCAAAATTAACCTTAAACTTTATAGAAAACGACCAATACCGTCTCATATCGGGAAATGTAGGAAAATTTCGTGTCTACCGATACGACCTATATTTGACCGAAACGGCCGATATTCGACCGATACGGCCGATATTATCGGGCGAATATCATATCCCCGATATCATTCTTATCGTATCGTTCTGGGCCGATATCCGAAATATCCCCGATATATCGGCCGAGTGTAGGCTGTCATAATTGTGATCGCTCATAACCAGGTGGTGTTGCTGGTCGAGTATAAGACTTTTTTTTTTTTTTTATTTAAAGTTGTTTTATGATTGGAATTGTATGATTTGGTTCATGTTCTTATCATTGTGTGTTCCTATTTTTCGCAGTTCAGGTCTCTGACTCATTTTTTGATGGTGTCATCTTTACCTGGCTACTGCTGCTAATCCTGGATTAAATTTTTCATGGACATAAGATTTGGCAGTAGTTTCCAGGGAAAGTTCAATCAATGGCCACATCGTGTTCGGGATCAGAATGTGAGGCTACTACAAAATTTCAGGTTTTGTTAAGACTGACTTGGAGGGTGAGAATCAATATGCTATGTGATTATGGAAACTCTGGTGTTGGATGTGACTGCCGGGGCATTAGGGTTTCCAGTATCCTATCGCTTCTTGGTTGCTCATATTAGCTGAAATGTTTGTCTACCAGGTTTTCCAATTTAGATCTATGTATGGTATGTTCTAACGTGAATGTGAAATTCCCATTCCAGAGAAGTTTTGACTCCTAATGTCATTTCCCAATTTCCCACAAAGTTTTTGTTCATGACAATTGAGGAAAGGAAGTGGAAGCTGGAAACTTCTACAATAAAATGAGCATTGGTACCAAGATAATATTTTAGTTTTTCAAAGAAGGTCATCAACGACAGGGAAGAGAATTAATTTGGGCAAGTTTTTTTATCCTTGATATCTCAGCTTATATTTACATTTGTATCTGGTTCTTATTTCAGGTTCATGGAGCACCAGGAGAACAATGAAAAACCAGTTGATCAATGAGTTTTAAGGTAACTAAGGCAATGGATTATGTGCCTAAGCTGGTGAGATATATGACGTACTTGCATTTCTGTTCACTTAAAAAAAAGATATTGGTGAATGTTATGTGCTAACTCCTTTGTCCTGTAGTATCCCCTGCATGGTTAGGTTCGTTATTTATAACTATGTAAAAACCGTTTTTCGGGATCATGGTTTTTTTTTGGGGACCATGGTTTTATTTTGGGTAAAGACATTGGAAGTAATTTTAGGTCACCCCATATCTAGTTATTTATTTAATACCTAAGCTACCCTCCTAATTAATTTAGGTTATGATTAGTAAAATAATTTAGTTAAAAATAAATAGTGAGATTAAATTAAAAGATGGGTTTATTATTAGTTGAGTAAATTATTATGAGTAGAATTTTTGTGAGATTAGAGTTAGAGAAGACGAAGGAGAAAAACATGGAAAATAAAAAAAATTTGTTAATCACAACCGGAGGATGAGTATTTGGGTGAACAGGTATGATGCAAACTTAGATAATGTATGTTTAATTGGTAAAAATTCCCCAAAAATGTAAAATTTGGAACTGGATTTTGAACAGTTCGGTTAGTTTATATGAAGACAAGTAACCGAACTCATATGAAGGTGTAGTTCTGTTTCCTTGTGAGGATGAACAAGTAACATAACTGATCTGGAGGTGCTTTTCGATTTCCTTGTGAGCTGAACAAGTAACCGAACTAGTTTGAAGATGTAGTTCGGTTACTTGATCCAAACACGCAGGTTACCGAACTCCATATCAATGGAAGTTCTGGCATGCAACATTATGTTTGGTTGGTTCGCAACTAACCGAACTTTACGTACAAATTAATTTGATAAAAGTGTAGAAGGTTCGGTTGGATCGCAAACTGCATGCTTCTGCGATCCAACCGAACTCTCTAGGCGGAGGAGTTATCATATCTTCAGGTAATGGTTGGTCGGATTTCTTACCTTTGACACTAATAAAGAAAACAAAATATATTAGGAATAACTCACAAAAAAAAGGCCAACTAAAACAAATTATTGGTGAGTCAGGCCAACTAAAAAATTCTTTTTATGTTTTTAACCTACAGTTCGGTTACATGGAGGTTTTAAAATATTTGCGATCGAACCGAACTCATAGGTCAGTGTTCGGTTCTTACAGTACTAAAAATAATGGGAATGACAGTAAGGTTCGGTTACATAAAAAAAATTATTTCTATGTTTTTAACCCAACAGTTCGGTTACATGGAGGTTTTAAAATGTTTGCGATCGAACCGAACTCATAGGTCAGTGTTCGGTTCTTATAGTACTAAAAATAATGGGAATAACAGTAAGGTTCGGTTACATAAAAAAAATTCTTTCTATGTTTTTAACCCTACAGTTCGGTTACATGGAGGTTTTAAAATGTTTGCGATCGAACCGAACTCATAGGTTAGTGTTCGGTTCTTACAGTACTAAAAATAATGGGAATAACAGTAAGGTTCGGTTACATAAAAAAAATTCTTTCTATATTTTTAACCCTACAGTTCGGTTACATGGAGGTTTTAAAATGTTTGCGATCGAACCGAACTCATAGGTTAGTGTTCGGTTCTTACAGTACTAAAAATAATGGGAATAACAGTAAGGTTCGGTTACATAAAAAAAATTCTTTCTATGTTTTTAACCCTACAGTTCGGTTACATGGAGGTTTTAAAATGTTTGCGATCGAACCGAACTCATAGGTCAGTGTTCGGTTCTTACAGTACTAAAAATAATGGGAATAACAGTAAGGTTCGTTCACATAAAAAAAAAATTCTTTCTATGTTTTTAACCCTACAGTTCGGTTACATGGAGTTTTTAAAATGTTTGCGATCGAACCGAACTCATAGGTCAGAGTTCGGTTTTAAGACTAATAAAACCAATGGGAAAAGTGGTAAGGTTCGGTTACATCCTCAAAATTGCTTTCTATTTTTTTTAACCCTACAGTTCGGTTACATGGAAATTTTACAATTTCTTTGCGAAACAACCGAACTCTACAGTTCGGTAACTAAGTTCTGAATCACATAGAACCGAACTGTTCTTCGTGTTCTTCAGTTCAGTGAGTTCGGTTAGGAACCTAAGGCAAATAGAAAACATGTTCTAACAGAACTCAACATTGTAACTACCATTTCAAGCCTATTTTGATGATTTCCATTGAATTGAATCGATGAAAAACAAATTAAAATGAATGGGTTTGTCGAGAAATACCCGCGAATCGATGAATTTTTTTCTTATGAATCGACGATGAATTGGTGATGAAGACGAGTTTGAAATGAAGAAGAAGAAGAAAAAGAGAGGAAGAGGAAGACGAATAGGGAATGGGTGAGTGGGTGAGGCAGTTTTTTTTTTAGATTATGGTTAATGTATCACGGTTAAGATTAGTATTAGAGTTAATGTTAATTAGGTTAAGGACAAATTAGTAAACTTGCTAAGTAGGATTATTGGTAGGACATCCCTCATTGAATTCAATCTCCTAATAGGTTCAAGCCCAAGACAGTCACAATAATCTGTAAAGACTCAACAGTGGTGGTGATACGATAACAGGTTCAAGCCCAAATTTAAACTACTATCTTCTGGCTTACAAATTGGAATGTTACGTCAAATCCATATATCACTAGTCAAGCTCGCGAATCCATATTTTCATTAAATGCAGAACGAAATTCATGACTGAAATAACAATAATAAATAAACAAATTGATGCCTAATGAGTAATGAGGTTGATTTTCTATCTTCTGGCTTACAAATTGATGTCAATTTCTGGCTTCAATTCGTCTATAATAAACTTGAGTACCAATTATCTTCTTGTTGCAACATGTAAATTGCATTATGCATCTCCTGGTTTTCCAACATTTGTAACCACTCATTTGCGCTTAGAACTGAATCATTCGTACTGTCAACCTTTAAGTAAAAAGAAGAACAACAAGAAGACAAAAGGTTCTCGAGATTTAATGGTGATGAGTTTCATCATGGGAAGTAGCAATCGGGGGCACAGAAAACATTATTAGGGTTTTAAAAGTAATTTGAGACGTAAATCCATGTCTGTCTATATTTTCAGATAAATAAGTCACAACTGCTCATTCAAAGCTAAGATCTATCTCCACGTGTCACAAATTCATAGCTGTTCACTCTTCTAACGGCTTCAATGAAAAAGATATGGTTAAACACAAAACTGGACAAAACTTAGGATCCTAATCTTTTATGAAACTGCAAATCACGACCCAGACACTAATTGACTCTAAATTTTGGATCTCACTTTTTTTTAGGTGGGGACTGATAACTTACTTAGGGGTGAGATTCGCGGCCAAATATCTGAGTTATTTTCTAAAATTTATACCACTTTATCCAATAAATAGCATGGATGTTTCAAATTTTAAACTAACTTGAACTCCCCTTTAATAATGATTTCTCCGTTCCTAAATAGATGAGTTTAAGTTTGCACAATTCCATTATCAAAACTAGTATAATGACAAGTAGGAGAAGAGAATATCTTTATGTCTTTTTTACAATTATACTCAATGGATAATAACTAGTATAAATAAATTATACCATAAATATTAGTAAATTTTATATCATTGAAAAAATATTTTAAAATACATCAAATTATATATATTTTTTATACTAATAACAATTAATTATAAAAATAGTTTTAAAAATATCTTCTTGTTTAATAATATAGGTCATCCATTAGTGAGACAAAAATATCTTCTTGTTTAACTCCTTGCGTAGGCACCCGCAAAATAACAATATTTTTTAGATGCAATGTGTTTCTTTTCGGATGAGAGTTGGGTCTAATTGCATATGAAAGATGGAAAATAGTAAATACCTATCTATAGATCAGCTCAAGGACCTTGAAGGAGTGCCCTTGTATATTAGCACACGTATATGTATATGTGCTCGATCATAAATAGATATTCTAATTTCTCTTGAGCTGTACACTTTTTTTTTTTTTTTGAGTAAATACAAATTGCTAGATAAAGAAAAAGTCTACATCATGCAAAGCCCTAGAAGCGCGATCAAGTGTGATCTCTGATTATGCAATCTGAAGCAAAGTAATACGTCACCCCCCTTCATGAATATATATAAAAATAAAATACAGAATTCCAATAAAGAGAAAGATCACACCCAAATGAAGTGTTTCAATACGTATACAGTTTCCATCGATACACTTAACATCAACATTACACACATTACAGTCTCCAGACTACAGGATAAACGCAGGCAAGGGGATAAGGGTAGCCGACGAACAGTTCCACCCCTGGGAATTTTCTTGCCTTCTTCTTATCTCCTGCAGGGACTGTTCAGTTAGTCTTACCTTCATCAAGTAATCAATTTAAAATCAAAGCATCATTTAATTTGCTTGATGAGTTTCAATAGATACCTTCTTTTTCTATCTCCCAAGTGCAAAACTAGTCACTAATAGAATAGATAAGCTTAGGCAGGTACCTGCATATATGATTTACAAAGTTAATAACTACTAACTTACCAGCAACAATCTTGTTGAATTTTGACTGAGGAAAGCTTTCACTACGAGGACTGCAACCCAAACCCGAATTATCATTGCATTTAGAGATTTCTTCCACGGTGAAAAGATTAAAAAAAAATTAGTTGTGACTTCAGGTAAAAATTCTCACAACTAATGAAAGAAAAGGTAATACTAGCTAGTACCTTGGCAATGACCACCAGTAGTAGTGTCAAGATAAGGATTTCCTGCATAGCCCGGTTTACAATTACAGCGATAACCTGGAACAATATTAGTTCCTGGTATACAGAGAGCATTAGTTCCACATGCTGCTTCATTGCATGTCTGTTTAGAACCAATAGTCCAATCAAGCACTACCAGGACAGTTCCAGTACCATTATTTTTGAAATTTTGGAGATATGACGAGGAAAACCTAAACGAACTTTCTTCAGCTACAAAAGCATAACTACAAGGATTATAAAAGCTTAAATCCTTCCTAGGGAGTCTTTCAACTATCACATTAAGTCCAATTTGTGCAGCTGGGATGGAGGCCTCACAACAACCCATACCATTGCAAGACCCACCGGTGATATATTCGTTTCTACTACAGTCTGAACACCCATCACCAATAGGTGAATTACCATTTATAGATGCCATGGTGTCACAACCGATAGATATCAATTTGTTTTTTGTGGTAGACACGGTGGATTTTCCCAAAAGGATAGAGGCAAAGCTATTAATTGGCGTCTCCAAACATGTCGTCGCTATTGCGTTTTCGACAATCATCTGACCATCGAGTACCGATATATTTGTGACATATAATTTATCGTACATAGGCACACTGTTGTTGCATGTTATTTCGAACGCCTCTTCTATGTAACAACCATCACCTATGCCGAACGGATAGAGTATGCTAACACTGCCACAATGATCTAGGCAATCATGCTTTGCTATTACTCCGGAGCCAGTGACTGGTATTACTCTACATGCAAATTGCAGGCATAGTAACAAGATAAAACTATGAAACTTTAGAAGAACATGTAATAAAGCCATGAATGATAAGTTTGGTTTTGGTTTTGGTTTTTGTTTTGGTTTTGGTTTTGGTTTGGGTTTCTTTCTCGCTGTGATAATACTTAAACATCTTTGTGTTATTTATACCCTTACATACTGGTGTAGGATGTTAGTACTGAAAAACAGAAATCACACATAGATAAAACTTCTCAATGGAAGAGTTTTGTTTCTTCAAAGTATGCCTTTTTTCCTTACAGACGAGGTCATATATAGGCCTTATGACATAATTAATATTAATGCAAATATCTCTTAAGATTAATGCAAATAAAGAGGAAATCCTAACCAAATATGATATCATGCCAATTCTGCAAGATATTTCTTATTTCCTAACAAAAATAACAAACATGAAAATATTCCTGCATGGCTAACGGATATTCTTTCGTCGATCTCTTTCTTCCAAGTAGGATTCTGTCATATCTTGCATTACATAATTCTCCCCGGGAAAGAGGAAATTCGCCCTCGAATTTGGCAGGTTAGGAAGATCATCATCCGACAAATCACCGTGGTAGGGAATGAGATGACGCACATTGAACACGTCAGTCGTGTAACTATGATTTGGAAGCTTCAGACGGTAAGCATTAGGGTTGAGTTTTTCAATAATTTCGAAAATGGACCAATCTTGCGAGGACCCAACTTGTTGTATGTACCCGCCGAAAAACGTTCCTTAATAAGAACAGCCCAAACGAAATCACCTACTTCAAGTTCAACATGACGATGATGCTTATCAGCGGCCGTTTTATATTTAGCAGAAGAAACTACCAAATTTTGAGCAGCAACGTCATGTATTTGTCGAAGATTCTGCACTAAAGCATCCCCAGTGGTATGCACACGTTGTAAGTCCGGAACTGGTGCCATGTCGAGTGACGAACGAGGGTTAAACCCACAGACCACATGGAAAGGACTAAACCCTGTGCTCCTATGAATTGCTCTATTAAAAGCGAATTCAACTTGAAACAAATGTTGATCCCATTTCTTAGTGTGAGACCCAACCAAACTACGAAGTAAATTCCCAAAAGAACGGTTCACTACCTCTGTCTGCCCATCCGTTTGTGGGTGATAAGCGCTGTTGAATTTCTGCTCCGTACGTAACAATTTCCAAAGACATCTCCAAAAATGACTAAGGAATTTAGAATCACGGTCTGATACGATGGATTTCGGAAGACCATGAAGACGGTACACATTTCTGAAAAACAATAATGCCACATTAACCGCGTTCGTAGTCTTCTTGCAAGCTACAAAATGTGTCATCTTGGAAAATCTGTCAATTATAACAAAAACAGAATCCATCCCATGTTGTGTTCGCGGCAAACCGACAACAAAGTCCATACTAATATCAGTCCATGGCTTCGAAGGAATTTGTAACGGCATATAAAGACCCGCATTCTTAGCTGACCCTTTAGAGACTTGACAGATATGACAATGGGAAACAAATCGTTGTACCTCTTTAAATAAGCGCGGCCAAAAATAGGACGAGGAGATCAGCTGGAACGTTTTTTCACGACCAAAGTGACCTTCATTATGCATCTCTTGAATGATCTTCAATCGCCAACTACAGGCCGGGACGCACAGCCGAGTGCCTTTGAAGAGAAACCCGTTCAGCAGTGAGAATTGTGCACTGTTGCCTGTGTGCACAACGTCCAGTATGACAGAAAAGTACGGGTCTGTTTGGTACAATGCATCAAACGAATCAAACCCCAATACCTCAGTTCGCAGTGATGTTAGAAGACTTCGTCTACGACTAAGACCATCAGCCACACGGTTTTGAGCACCAGCCTTGTGCTTGAGGACAAAAGTGAAATCTTGCAAATAATTAGCCCATTTAACTTGGCGAGCATTCATCTTGTCTTGATTCCCTATGTGCTTGAGAGCATCGTGATCAGTAAACAAAACAAATTCAGAGTGAATCAAATAATGACGCCAGTGCTTAAGGGTTTTAATTATGGCATAAAATTCCAACTCATAAGTGCTATAATTGCGCTTAGCTCCATTCAACTTTTCACTGAAAAATGCTACCGGCTTACTTGTCTGGTTCAAGACGGCACCAATACCCACCTTAGAGACGTCTGTATGAACTTCGAACGGTGGAGAAAAATTGGGTAAAGCTAATATAGGGACCGAATAAAGCTTCTACTTAAGCAAAACGAGGCTTTCGGTCGCCACTTCTGTCCATCCAAATTTACCATTCTTCATACAGTTCGTGATCGCCGCAGGGATAGTGCTAAAATGGGGAATAAATCTCCTATAAAAAGAAGAAAACCCGTGAAAACTCCTAGCCTCATGAACTATTTGGGGGCAAGGCCAAGTACGCACACATCCACGTTAGACTCATCCACCGAAATGCAATCCTTGGATATAACGTATCCAAGAAACAAAATACGATCAGTACAAAAAACACACTTCTTTGTAGGAGCAAAGAAATGTTGCTGGCGTAAGACTACTAAGACCTCACGAAGATGACACAAGTGAAAATCCAAGTTAGTACTATAAACCAAGATGTCATCGAAATAAACGACAACAAACTTACCCAAAAATGGTTTTAATACTTCGTTCATTACGCGCATAAATGTACTAGGAGCATTGGAGAGACCAAACGGCATTACCAACCATTCATAAAGCCCTTCCCTAGTTTTAAAAGCGGTCTTCCATTCATCTCCCGCCCGTATACGAATCTGATGGTAGCCACTACGGAAATCCAATTTGCTAAAAACTGTAGCACCATGAAGCTGTTCAAGTATATCATCCAACCGAGGAAGAGGAAAACGATACTTTACCGTAATCTTATTAATAACACGACTATCCACGCACATGCGCCATGTACCATCCTTCTTAGGAATGAGCAACGCCGGAACTGTGCAAGGACTTAGACTCTCCCTGATAAGATCATTGGCTAATAACTCCCCCGCCTGACGTTGTAGTTTTGTATGTTCTTTTGGACTCATGCGATAATGAGCAAGATTAGGAAGAAATGATCCAGGCACCAAGTCTATTAGGTGCTGAATAGATCGAGAAGGAGGCAATCCCTCTGGAAGGTCAACGGGAAAAATATCCGCAAAGTCCGATAACAGCCCCTGGACACATGCCGGAACTTCCACAGCAGTTGTAGCCTCACAAGAGAGACCACACAAGATGAACACCATCCCCTCAGCGAGCATCTCGTTCTCAAACGGGCGCCAAGACAGAAAATTGGAAGCCACAGGAGAAACAGGTACGTGCATTGTGTCATTGGTAGGAACTAGCGTAACACGAGTAGTCTTAAACATGAATGAGTATGTATTCAGCTTACCATCATGAGTCAATGCCCTATCATATTGCCTCGGTCGTCCCAACAGCAGATGACAGGCATCCATCACACCACACGACATCTTCATAGACAGAACCAATGGAAAACTTCACAAGACAACGTTTGGAAATAGTTACCTCAGAGCCCTTACTAAGCCAGTGAAGATACTACGGACTAGGATGTTTTTCCGTGGGAAGCTTGAGTTTCCGAACAGCCCCGTCAGACACCACGTTTTCACAGCTGCCAGAATCAATGATCAAACGGCACACCTTGCCTTCAATGGTACACGTTGTCTGGAAGATGTTCTTTCGTAGCCATGACTCGTCAGCGCCAACTTTAGGTGTAAGAAACGAGCGACGGTAGATCATCAAACAGTCACCTTGGTCCCCTGGAAGGAACACCTCATCGAACTCAGCTGTTGTCTCCTCCGCATCAGCAAAGACATCAGCATCAGTATTCACCTCTGCAAGCAAAGCCTTACCAGGTCTTCCATCCTTGCGACACTCGTTTGCCAAGTGACTCGGATCTCCACAACGATATCTCTTAGGAACAGACTTCGTAGGCGTACTAACAACCTGTTGTGCGGAAGCAGTATGAGAAGAAGGAGCCGGAGGACGACCGATTGCTGCCCGAATCGACTTACGAGATAGTTGTTTCTCAAATCGCAAAGCACGCTGATGAACCTCAGACACAGAATAATAGTCAAACAGATTAAGGGTATCTTGAAAAGTCTCACACAAACCCCCTATGTATCGGTAGACAAGTTGTTCTTCAGTGTTTGTAATACCTGATCGTGTGACCAAATCATAGAACTCTTTCGTATATTCATCAATTGATCGAAAACCCTGACGAAGATTTTGTAAACGAATATATAGTTCCCTCGTATATTTAAACGGTAAAAAGGCCGAACGCATGCACTTTTCAAGCCTAACCCAGAAAGAAATAGGAGTTTTACCTTTCTGAATCCGTGAAGCTTTCAACTGACGCCACCAAACAACATCCCTTCCTCGAAAGCGCGTAGCCACAAGCGGAACCACTCGATCATCAGGAACACTCTTAAATTCCAGAACTTCCTCCACAGTAGAGAACCAGTCGATACAATCTTCCGGTGTTAAACCGCTACCATGAAACTCAGGAATCTCTATGCGGAATGATGATTCCCAACTCCTAGATTCACGCTCACGCCCAACAAAGGGGTTTTCAGTATCAGTATCGTCATCTGTTCCATCAATTAAATTCATCCGTAGGAGGAAGACGGCGCTCATGTCGTTGTAACAATGTTGCTACTTGACCGGCGAGCTGCTCAACCGTGCGTGAGAGTTCATCGTACCTAGTTCTCTCCATCACGTCATCAACCAGAGCTTCACGAGGACCACCCTGACCTCTTCCACGAACTATGTTGGAAGGATCGATACCCAGATTCGGAATACCAAATGGACTATGCCAGTTGGACTCGTTTGTGTTAGCTTGTAATGTTACTAAAAAAAAAAGTTTTCTTAAAAGATATAGGAATAAATTAGAAGAGTAGGACAATTTTTGTGCGTAAAGAAAATTCATAAATGCTATTCCAGTTAATTTGTAAATCATGATAGATTAATCCGAGTACTGTGAGTTTTTCACGTCTTAATTAATTGGAGACTTACCAAATAGCTGGTGACCCAGGAAGACCATTTAAAACTGTGGCAAGACACTAGGACTAATCATGCCCACCTTTCAGGGAGGGTATGTGTTGTCGTGTCAACTTCTTCCACTACATCAATGACAACTTGGAAGGCAGTTTATTCGATAATGGTAGATTTGCATCCGACTGCTCTATCTTTGGATTTTGGTCCTCAAAATACTTATTATCGCTTGTTATGTTCGGTGATCCTCCTGAAATTATGAATTTTTTTGGATACTTTATACGCGGTATGGGATGTATGATCAAAATGTCCTAAAAGGTGTTTACAAAAATATTGTAGAATCTTTTGGGATTCTTGGGTGTGCGGTATGGAAGTTTGCTCAGAAGGTATGATCAGTGTTTACTACAGAGTTGGGCACGTTGTGCGATTTTTGGGCAATATGGTATGAGACATGTGTTTAGCCACAATGCACCGTATTTGTGATCCAGCAATTTACTTCCCATATCATCTAATTGGGATATGATTACAATATTTGATTAAATCTTATCATCTGGCTCGCCGTGTGAGGAAAGAAATGATTGTTAACACACTTGATAAGATAATTGCAGTCCGTTTGTTGGTTGTTCATACTTCTCATCAAGTTATACGATATTGGCATGCACCAATCACGGATAGAGCATGGCCATAAATTACGATATTACCTCCCTTTAGTCAGATGTCTTGCTCTGACCGTGCTTCGGCACTACTTTTCCTCGTGAATTCTAAGTTACCGAAGCAAGACAAAATGAGACAATTCCAAGAGGAATTTATAAAGATAGAAATGAAGGGAGACAAGTCCAAGACAAAAAGAGACAATTTCAAGAAGAATTTATACGGATAGAAAGGAAGGGAGACAAGTTCAATATAAGCACTACTCAATATGGTGAAATTTCCAACTTCCAGCTTAAGTCTAGCTAGGGGTCCCTTATAAAGGGGACCATAAGACCTGAAGACTTCGGTAAGACACAAACAGTGTTACCGTTTTTCCCACAAGTCGAATACTTTTCAATCAATACTAATCACGTTCACTATCACTCTATCAGCTAGTGATTCAATTATCAGATGAATTATTTTCTGTCACTGCGATAAGTCAATGAAAATCTATAAGTCTTTTGATAGAAGTTAGCATTATTTTTTATTCGGAAAAATACTTGTTTGTTCGGATCATGGTAATGTCCAAAATTCTGAAATTCATCCATGGACCAATTCACAGTGCTGTTGCTTGAACTTCCAAAACTGCAAATCAAGTGGATTTTGTGTCTGCAGCATAGTGCACGACATCCTGACTCAATTTCCTTGAAATACATGGATGTGGCGCAGACAAAACTTGATCCGAGACTACTTTTTGTCTTCCACACAAATCGTCAGAATGAGTTAAAACCAGGCATCTACTAAGAATTTTATGTACTGAAATTAATCGGAGACAAGTCCCCAAGATAAATAAGAATGATGGACAAAAACTCTTGGTCTTGGTTAGGGACAATCATTAGTAGTCCAATATGATGAATTTGAAAAAGAAGTCTGCTTTAGTTTTATAACTATCCGTCTCTTTTCTCCTCATTTATATGCCTCCACTGGAACATAGGAGCCACTGAAGCTGTACTTACTGTGAATCCAGCAATGCACTTAAAGGATGATTGTTATCTTATCGCGAACAAGAAAATCTTTTACCAAATGGCATACTCTTATAACATTTAAGGTTAATTCGTATATTTCAGTGCCATAACAGCTTATCTTATCGTGCATATAACAGCTTTTTAAGGTTAATTCGTATATTTCAGTGCCATCGTTATAAAATTACCCCTACGGTGACACTGGATTAGGTGACGCTTATTTATATCATGTCATAAAACTGAGACCGTGACAGTTCTGAAATGTCACCAATGTTGATTTTCATGCTAGTTTTGTATGCATTTTCGGCTTACTAAAGTTTAACATATACGTTTTCTGGTAAGATTCATGTGAGAATTTAGGCGTAATAAGGATAGACAACCATTCACAGAATTTAGGGAGGTAAAAAATTACAACCATTAACAATACGGATTACAAAAAACAAAGAACAAAAAAAGACTAGACAGGGAACCTACTCGAACCTTTGATTTATTTACTGTATCAATAAGAACACCACATACTTTATTCCAGAGTAACTTTTATTAGGATGCCAACCAAGAAAAATGATACTGTTCAATGCGCAGCAGGATAAGTTTGTAGGATAATCCATTAATTAACGTCCCTCGGTTTCTAAGGCCAACATTCCCTTGCTGCTATCACCAACAGCTGTAATGCTATCTGTGTATATTAGCTTCGCTGATTCTGATAAGAGCATACGTTCTTCTTTGGTTGTGTTTGTAAACATATAGTCATCATCCAAGACACCAGGTTGACTAGAAGTTATCATCGTCAATCCATGTAACACCATGGCTACTTCTTTCATTGTAGGTCTATTCTCTCCCTTCATTCTTAAGCACTTAGTCGCGAGTTCAGCCGTTTGTTGGATCTGTTGGTGCCCATGTACACTACTGATCTGGTCGTTGTAATACGTCACCAGATTATTGTCGAGAATCACGAACAACCTGTTGGTTTTCATCGAAGAGAGGAAATAATTTGCAAGATTTCTTTCCTCTTCAACTCTTTTTGGAGAAAATACTATTTTACCTGTTAGCAATTCCACTAGCAATACGCCGAAGCTATACACATCACTCTTGTCAGTTAGCTGGTTTGACAACATGTATTCCGGGTCTAAGTACCCAAAAGTACCTTGAACTACTGTACTTAGCTGAGCTTCATCCGTAGGATTTAGCCTTGAAGCACCGAAATCCGAAACTTTTGCTTTGTAATCATCGTCTAGAAGTACATTACTAGACTTGACATCTCTGTGGATTATGGGTATGGAAGCTTCAGAGTGCAGATAAGCTAATGCGCCTGCAATTTCCAAGGCAATCCTTAAACGACTTTCCCATGAGAGAGTAGAGGACGCAGTCTGGTTCTCACGATCTTCGTGTAAATGTTGGTGAAGCGTCCCATTAGTTATGTATTCATAAACTAGTAACGGAACCTCGCTCTCCAGACAACAACCCAACAGCTGCACCACATTTTTGTGATTGATTTGTGAGAGGACGGCAATTTCGTTTATGAATTGATCATTTTGGTTGGTATCGACAATTTTTGTCTTCTTAATTGCAACCACCGTTCCGTTTGATAAAATTCCTTTATACACCGTGCCAAAGCCTCCTCGTCCAAGAATTTGACCTTCGTGATAGTTATCAGTCGCCTTGCTTAGCTCTTTCTCGGTGTATATTGTAGCAATTGACCGGTGCTTTTTACCTCCTCTTGCATTTCGACTAGACTCGATATCCTCTTCCCGTTCGTCAAGGAGTCGATTTAAAATCAAACCACCATTTTGCTTGAAGAATGCCTCCCTAATTTGCATGTGTTTTCTTTTCCTATATCCCCAATACAACCAAAAGCTAATCACAAGACATACAATTAGGCCCGAGCACGCACCTGTATATAGACATGCAATAAAAAGTTAAGAACAGGCCCACGCACAGCTAAGCACAATTGGTTAATTCCTATGGTCGTAGGAATTCCCCTTCATTTATCGGGTTTCCTAGCTTGAAACACTAATTGGTGATTTTGCACAGACTATATGAAAATACAATGAAATAAATGCCGCATATTTTCATACCAGCAGCAATCTTGTCATGGTACCCCGCTTCCGTATGCATTTCGTCCCTCTTGTCAAGAATGCACTTCGTGCCATATTCTTTGAATCCTTCTTTGCAAGGACAATTGTACCCCCCTTCCGTATTAATGCAAATACTTTCTGGTCTTCCGCATCGCTCATCATCATGTATCAGGTTTCTGTTATCGCATTCATTAATATCTATCCAGCGCAAAAAACAAAGCATAATCAATTAATAATACAAAGTTGAGTTAAGTTAAAATTTGAGAACTAATTAAATCATTAATTCAAGCCTTTGTAAACACGTACCTTTGCAATGACCATCAGTACTATTGCTAAGATAAGGATTTCCTTCAAAGCCTGGTTTACACTTGCATCTATAACCTTGAGCATTAACATTGCATGATTCACATAAAGTATTGGGTCCACAAGCATAGCTTGTCTTATTGGTTGCTGCTATATCGCATGTCACAAAACCAATCGTCCAATCAACCACCACCGGGACAACTCCAGTTCCTTTGTTTTTGAAATCCTGGAGATATGACGGAGAAAACTGAAACGAACTTTTTTCAGCTATAAAAGCATAACTACATGGATTATCATAGCTCGAATTCATACCGACTCTTACCACTGACACATCATAACTCGATAGTTGAGGTGGGATGGAGGTCTCACAACAACCCATACCATCGCAAGCCCCGTTACTGGTGACATTTTTTGTTGAATTACAGTTCGAACACTCATAACCAATCCGTGGATAATCATCTATTCCCGCCATGGTGTCACAACCAATAGATATCAATTTGTTTTTTGTAGCAGACACGGTGAATGTTCTCAAATGGGTAGTGACTGTATATATTTCAGAGTTACAAGTTCTGGCTATAATGCTTTCCACTGTCATCTGACCATCATCTACCGATATATTTGTGACCTTTAAAGTACCGATCATAGGTACACTGTTGTTGCATGTTAGTTTGAAAAATTCGTTAACGAAACAACCACGACGACCGATACCAAATGGATAGGGTATTCTGATGTTCCCACACCGATCTTGGCAATCAGGCTTTGCTATTACTCCGGAAGTACTATTGCTCATTATTTCTGCAGAAGCTAATTGCAAACATAGTAACAAAACAAGACAGTGAAAGTACTTGAGAAGAACATGTAATGAAGCCATGAATGATAAGTTTGGTTATTTTATTTTCTGGCTATTATAATTACTAAACATCTTGGTGTTATATATACCCCTTACATATGCGTTAGCTAGGTGTACCGGCGCCACAAACTTCCCAATCACTTATCCTCTACATTTTCATCTTGTAGATGGAAATACAAACAAGCATCAAATTTTGAGTAAGTAAGTCGATAAGTCGCTAAGAATTAGTAAGTCTTTTGGAAGAAGTTGGGATTATTTTGGATTTGGAAAATTACAAGTTTGAATTTTGTTTTCGGATCTTTGTAATGTCCAAATTTTTAAGTTCTTATTTTCATCCATGCATCACTTCTAAGTAATGCTTGATTCTTGAACGTCCAAAATTGCAAATCACGTTGAATTTGTCTGCACCATAGTGCACGTCCTAACTCAATTCTCCGAAGAACACTTGACGGGAAACTACTTTTCATCTTCCACACGAGTCGTGGGGATGAGACAAAACGATACAAGTCTACTAAAAATTTTCATAGACTGAAATTAATCGCTGGACAAGTCCAAAGAAATATTGATGGACAGAAACTCCGAGTCTAGGTAAGGAACCACTGAAAGTAGTCCAACAGATATGATTGGAACTTGAAGATCGTAGAAATTCACAAACCGGAAAACGTACAATACTATCTATAGTAGCTGGTAAAATACTGTAAGTGACTTTGACTAATTAAAGCTTGAAAGTAGAGGTGTTAAACGTGCCGGCCCAACGCAATAGAACCCATGAACTCACGTGCTTAACGTGCTATTTGGAACTGACTAAAATATCCTTTAAGCATATTTCTAACTGGTTTTCTCTTACGTTCCACCGAGAAACTTCGATCTCTTTTCTTCCTCCGTCTTCTCCATCATCATCAGTAACTACCAGAAACACAAACTCAACCACCATTAAAGATTTCTAAAATCCCTGATTAGGGTTTGAATTAATGAATCAATTTCACAAAAGGACTCTTGACAACCCTAAAATTCGTAAGTTTCAAAACTTTAATATTTTTCTGATTTTATTTTTAGAATGACATAAATTAATCGTTGGATTGGTTAATTGTAATTTCATGTAGCTGGATATATGAAGTGTAATCGACTGATTTTGTCACTGATTTTTTTATAATCGATTGAAATGTTGAATTTCTTATGTTTGGTGTATATGAAGCCAGTTTCATCTTGGGTTGAATTTGATTTCACCCATGTCTAACTAAGATGAAATAAGCTTCATCCTGTTTTACATCTGATTGAATTTTTGGTTCACCCATCTTTAAAATAAGATGAAACTAGTATCATCATGTTTTTACATTGGGTTGAATTTGGTTCCAACCATGTCTAAACTAAGATAAACTAGTTTCATCCTATTTTATATCGGATTCAATTTGGTTACAGTCATGTTTTAACTAAGATGAAGCCGGTTTCAGCCTGTTTTACATTGGGTTAACTTTGGTTCACCCATGTTTATACTTAGATGAAACTAGTTTCAACATGTTGTGGATGTTTCTTGGTACTTTTAAGTGCTTTCTTGTCTAACTTATCGATGCTTGTGCATATTTTTCTAAATTATTCAGGTGGAATTCCAACATTTTGTGTAGGATGAAACCAAGATTCATCATATTTTGTATTGGATTAAATTTGGTTTCACCCATTTTTAAACAGGATGTTTGGGTTGAATTTGGTTTAACTTTTACCCACGCTTAAACAAGTCATCATGTTTTAGATTAGTTGAATTTGGTTTTCCCAATGCTTAAACTAGAATGAATCGGCCACTCTTCATTATGCTGTGTAGATCATTGCGTAGAATCATATGACGTCGACCAGGTTGTTGATATGGAATTTTACGATACATCACGTTATTTTGATTATCATATATACTTAATTGGTGTTATTGTTTGTAGTGCTTGACTAGAATCCTAATATTAAGCAAGTCTCGACTATGTATGCTTCTTTTACATCGTTTTTTTCTAATTTGATATCGGTGAACCAAGAGAAGATACAATAAGTATTTGTTCAAAGGATGTTGTAAGGCGCCAAGCTGTTGATATTTTCCTATGAGGAGAGTCAACCAGGCTATATTCCTTTCACAACTGGTGCTAGAGAAAATGCATTTAGGAACGTAAAGAAAACCGCCGAGTGACTTTCTAATGATCTTATTAATGCAGCTAAGAGTTCTTCTAACAGGTATGAGATTGTTTTGTTTTCTAGTTTTCCTTGTATTCCAAATCCTTTATAGTTTTTCCTGTACATAGCATCCAAATTATAATATTAGGTACTTGTATATGAGGCTTTGTTTAGAGAACCAACGATGACAGTATTGTGATCCGTAATATATAAATTGAGGTTACAAAATAACCTCTGAATACATGTGCAGTTAATCCATGTATTAGTTTAGTTGCAGGTACTGCATAAATGATGTGAATGGTTTGAAGGGAGTAGAGGAAACAATAGCAATTATCGGTGGTATGGAGTGTTCGATGGTGCTGCTGTAGAGTTATGAAATTCTAGCTTACGTAGCTCGAGTTCGAGTAAAGTAATGGTAATGGGTGAAGTAGGTGGACTGGTGTGGCATCATTTGAACTCGATAGGGGACTAAAGGGGTGGTAGTAATGGGGACCAGTACTGAGTAGCTGCTGGAATAGGAGCTTATAACTTATGTCGCTCATTGATCCGATGATATTTTTGTTCCAACTAGTTTCACATCTTCCAACAAAATTCCTGTTTGGAGAGAGGCTATGGCTGAGGAAGTTAGTGCCTTTGTTCATAATAAAACTTGGTCTTATGTTCTTCTAGATAAGTCTCAAAATCTAGTTGGTTGTAAATAGATATTAAAAATATAAAAAAATGTCGATGGTACCATAGAGTTATAAGGCTAGGTTAGTTGCAAAGGTGTACAATCAAGTTGAAGGTTAGACTATCAAGATACCTTTAGTCCATTGGTTAAACCAACCACCATTCAGATGATTTTGTCTGTCATTTCACACAAAGGGTGGAGTATACATAAATTAATTAAATGTTAAGAATGAGTTCTTACATGGTCATTTTGACCGAGGATGTTTACATCTCACGTCATCCTGGCTTCATAGATAAATATCATCCGACTAATGATTGCAAACGTGAGAAGTCTCTATATGGACTCAAACAAGTACTAGCTAGAGCTTGGTTTGAAAGACTAAGCAATTTGTTGATCTCGAAAGGGTTTCAGGCCTCAAAGGCAGAAACTTCTTTATTTTAAGGAACTACTTCCACTGAGTGCTTACATGTTACTATCTATGTTGATGATATCCTAGTTACCGGAAGTTCTTCTGATAGAATTGTGGCACTTATATTTTTTTTGGGAAATAAGCTTGCTATTAAGGATTTAGGACCACTTTCATATTTTTTGGGTATTGAGGCTAGTTACAGCTCTTGTGATATTCGTTTATGTCAGAAACATTACATTCTGAGTTTGTTGAAGAAAGTTAAAATGGATACTGCAAAGTCAGTTACAGCACCTATGCCACAACATGCATATACTTTTATACTAGATTGCACTGCGTTTTGTGATCATGTATTGTATAGAATTGTTGTTGGCGCTCTTGAATAGGCTACCATTACCCAGCCTGACATTTCCGCTGCTGCGGATAAGGCAAGTGGAAAAATGCATTCTCTTAGGAGTGATTACTGGATCCAAGTCAATTACATATTGAGATATTTGGTTGGGACTTTGGCATTTCCCGTAATTTAAAAGGTCATCCTCTTTAAAAATTCAAGTGGTTGCAGATGCGGGATGGGCAATTTGTTTTATTGATAGACGTTGTACTATTGGTCTGGCTATTTCCATTGGTTCAAATCTTTTATGAAGGTGTTAAGAGAAGCAAAAGTCAGTTTCAAAATCTAGCACGGAGGATGAATACATGGCACTTGCTGATGCCACTTCAGAGTTTTTATGGATCCAGTCTTTACTTCGTTCACTTCTTTTTTCTTCTCGTTCTCCTCTAGTCCTTTGGTGTGAAAATATTGGTGCAACTTATTTGTCGAGTAATCCAATTTTTCATCATCGAATGAAACATATTGAAATACCCATTCACTTTGTCCGTGAGCTTGTTGCTGCTACGAAGCTTTCGGTTAGATTTGTCTCTACTTATAATCAAATTACTGATGCTCTGGCAAAGCATTTATTTTCGACCAGATTTTCCTTGCTGCGTAACAAGCTCGATCAGTGTCATTGCATCTTCCGCGACCCTGGACTTGCAAGGTGTTTATGTCTGTGTTAGAGACTGAATGTAAAGAGGGCAAGAAGTGTCGGAAACTCTTGTTTATTTTTTGTTTTTGTTATTTCTCTTTGAGTCAAAATTAGTCAACCGTTGACTCGATTCTGTGTCTATAATTAACTCCTTTATATACTCTTTTCTTCTCTTTAAATTTTCTGTGAAGGATTTAGAGTTATTCCGATTAGATAAGTGTCTTTCTCTGACACCTTTATATTAAAAAGTGATCCTGCGGGGATCATTGAATTTGTTGTGCTGTAAGTAGTTGTTAATCCCTCGTCTCATCTTTATATTAGCGCCTTTTGTTAGGAGTTCTTAATCCCTCATCTCATCTTGTTCTAATGGTATTCTTTTCAACCTTTATTTCCTTGTAGAGAAAACTCTAGAAGCCGATCAACCACAATATGCAGCATGCAGATCCATATTACCTTCGGGCCCAGCAGCATCATTGCGTGTTAATATCCGAGCAGTAAGTTGAACTTTCTATCATAAAGCCGCTTGTATTATCTTCTTTCGAAGCCATGCTAAGAAGCAAGGGGTACAAAACCTGCGGAAACTATTTCCGCAATCATATAATTTTAACATGAACAAACCCATACAGAGATGATGTAACAAATCGCAAGACAGCAATGCTGTGCTGCTGCTATGTCACAAATGACATAACAGCTAAATTTTTAATAGGATGCTACTTGTTGTAAAGAATGTAGAGTACAAATTGTGCAGTTGACTGTTGATGCGTGTACCTGAATTCCTACTTGCATTCTAGGTTTGTAAATGACCTTCGGAATTATAGGTTGCACAGTATGCATCTGATGATGGCAAGGGTAAAGCTGCTCTCGATGATGTTGATCAGTGCCTCAGGTACTAATACACTTCTAATACATACATGATTTATTTTTATTAAATAGTTATGTGTGACATTTTCCAAGTCAACAACTATCCTTTTGTTTTCCCACACTTGAAATTAAACTGGTAGTCAGATGGGTGAATTCAGTAACTTTGAAAGTTCAACAGAACAAATCAACAAAATTCGACTTGATATTGACGTGAGATAGTTGGAACTTTATTTTGATGGGTAAACCATCTTATATCCATGAATTTCGTAACACTAACTCTTTACTACTACTGAGTGCTGACTGATTTTCATCTGTAGAGCCTTGGAGGATCTGGACTCTTTATTTCTACGAGCATCAAGAAATGATCTGGGAGCTTCAACTGAATCGATAAGAAAGAAGATTGGCATTGCTTAGTTTCTTTGGATAGGTAAAGGCTAAGAAAGTTCATATTCTGCATATAGTTTGATATAGTTATAAGTGAAATACGGAAACTACGATGTCAGAAAACCCAAATCATTTTCCTAAATCCTAAATCCTGCAGCATAAGAGACGAAGGTATATGGCATATAGGTTGATATAGTTATAAATGAAATACAGAGTACAGAAATACTCGGATCAAATTGCGTAGCTTAAGAAATGAAGGTACATTGATAGATTCTTAGTTAACGATATATTGATATTACTTTTTTCAGGATCCTCGAGACGGTTCCAACTTCTATTTTAGATAAGGGGAATGAAATCGCCAATGCTTATTTGGCTGCAGATGAAGAGATCGACCCAAAAGCTTGGACCCCGAAATGAAACAGTTAGAGTCACTTCTATGAAAATCTCTTTCAAAAGTATGTGCTTCTCCATTCCTTTGTTCTGTTTTTTAATTGATGTACCTACCACATTGTAAATATGTAATTTTTCTGTGCATAATTATCGATGACAAAATCTTGATATCGGCGAGTGTAACACAGAGTTCTCATTATTGTCATACAATGTGTTTTTGATTCTTTGTTTCATGTCTATTTACCGTTAGTCTTCAATTGAAGGGTGTGTCAGAAGGTGCGATTGAAAGGCCAGAAACAAAATCATGGGCAGTAAAAACAACACCCAGTTTGTAAACTTTACGATAAATTCCCAGTAAAAACTGATCATATTAAGCCTTTAGAAGCTGATTAGAATGCTTCACACCAGGGATGGTGCACCATCTTCATAATGCTGTGGATTGATAATTGTGGGGCATCAGTATTAATTATGCCGATACCGACTCCTCTTGCAGGTATATCCACTCCTACACAACAATACCATTCAATGTATTCATTGAATGATATTTTTCGAAGGTCGACTCAGGCACTAATTTTCCAACAAGTTATCCTGCAAATTGGGTCAGTTAGGGTTCCAAAAATATCTACATTGAATTTGTTCGATTCTCAACGTCCAACTACGTACTCTTATGATAAATGCATCTGAACCTCCTTGTTCAATTGAGGGACCATCTCCGTTCATGTTCTTTTCTAGACTGCTGGTTAGTACATTACTCCTTCTAGGACTTTGTAAATCAGCACTCAGAAATTAACCCTGTCCTTGATCAGCATAGCATAGTTTTTTTAAATGCTGCTCCTTTATTAGTATTAGCATTACTGTCGGTGGTGTCATCCTTCAATGATGTTGTAATTGCTTCTGGTTCTTCTTTTTCTTCAACTCACAGGAAACAATTACAGGTAGAAGTGGAAGAAGAAGTTGATGCTTTTCTGGAATGGAAATCAGCCCTTGCTAATCAAACCCATTCTCTCCTCCCTTCTTGGAAGAAAAACTCTACTAATAATACGATAAGTCCATGCAAGTGGCTTGGAATCACTTGTAACATTGAGGGAAGCATTGCTGAACTGAATGTATCAGGTTTGGGTTTACAAGGTACGCTCCTTAGTTTCAACTTCTCATCTTTCTCAAACTTTGTTCGTCTTGACTTCAGTATGAGCAAACTTAACGGAGTCATTCCTTCCCAAATAGGTAATCTTCTGAAACTCGCATACCTTGACTTTTACATGAATGAAATTTCTGAACATATTCCACCGGAAATTGGCTTCCTCACAAGTCTGCGTATGTTAGACTTTTCTGAAAATCAATTTACTGGATCCATTCCACAAGAAGTTGGCAATTTACATTTTCTTACTGACCTGAATTTGTATGCAAACAATTTCACTGGTTCAATTCCTACCTCTTTATGTAATCTGAGCAACTTAAACGGCCTATACCTTCATGTAAATCAACCCTCTGGTCCAATCCCTCAAGATATAGGGCAGCTTAAGTCTCTTACTATCTTAGCTTTGTACACGAACAATTTTACTGGTTCAATCCCTGCTTCTTTAACCAATTTGACTAGCCTAAAAACCCTTTACCTTCATGAAAATAAATTTTCAGGTTCCATTCCTCGAGAAATAGGGAGGCTAAGTTCTCTTACTGGCCTTGCTTTGTACAAGAACAATCTCACTTGCTCAATCCCTGTTTCTATAACCAATTTGACGAGCATGGCCGTTCTTTACCTTTATCAAAACCAACTTTCTGGTGCCATTCCTCGAGAAATCGGAAGACTAAGGTCTCTTACTAATTTTGAGTTGTGCACAAACTATCTTACTGATTCAATACCTGATTCTTTAACCAATTTAACTAGGCTTGCCATTCTTCACCTTTTTAAAAACCAACTTTTTGGTAACATCCCTCAAAATGTAGGAAGGCTAAAGTCCCTAACAATCTTGAATTTGAGTACGAACAATCACAATGGTTCAATTTATGCTTCTTTAACCAATTTGTCTAGCTTGGACACACTTTGCCTTGGTGCCAACCAACTCTCTGGAACCATTCCTCGAGATATCGGAAGGCTAACTGCTCTTACAATTTTTTGTTATAGCTTGTTTTGGTATTAGTAATTTTTGTATTCTGGTGAAGTAATGTATTGGTAGTTTCAAGTTCTTGTTCAAAGATGTTCAAAGCTTGAATCTGAAATTAATACAGTTTGGTGTGCCCTTGGTAAAACCCATTCGTAAGTGGGTCATAATCACACCAATTGAACTTATTGTTCTTGTACTTCGGGATGGTGATTAGATTTTAAAAATGGCCATGTTGTGGATGTGTTTGATCACCTGGCCTTAATTCTGATCGTGCACCCATGCATCACTCTTATGAGTGAAAATTTGCATCGCAAACCCCAGTGATAATGCGTCGGTTCTTTCTTTCTTGTGGTTATTCATTAGTCGTAAGGCATATTTCTTCAAGTGTCTCATAATCGTTTTGATTATTCAGTAATTCTCATAAAGGGGTAGGCTGTGTAATCACTACAGTGGCCGAGTTTAATTCGTTTACTGTACACCAAACTTGACAAAAACATTCTACACTCAATTGGCTCATGTTAAATATCCTAATTTGCTTGTTGAGCAATGTGATCAATAGACGACTGTCTATCCCTTTTTCAAGTATTTTGTTCTAAGAAGTGTTGATATCGAATCACATTCTGGTGACTAAACTTCTCGAACTGATGGCATTATTGATGTAATTATAATGAAAAATGACCTGTTTATAATCTACTGACCGCGTAAAACAGATGGTATAGACTTTCGCTGTCCCGTTTGTACTGCAATCAACCTTGCTCCACCAGATCAGCGAAATTATTGAATTGTCTTCTCAGTTATTGCATTCTGAGGAAATCGATCTATACCGAACAATCAAAAGGGTCTACTTCCCACCAAAAAGTTGATAAATGGGTCCAGTGGTATAAATTGGCGGAGAGACTTTCCGGACAATTGGCAGGTCCGGAAAGTGTTTATAAAAATGATGCGATGGAAACGGGCCTACAGTAATACCGCAAGTGCACGGTCGTCAGTTGTACCTCGTGTAAGTACGGGTCGATCCACAGAGATCGGGTGTGTTTCGGAAGTGTTTTAGCTATTTGGGTTCCTAGATTTGCTTTGGGCTTAGAATACCCCTTTGGAACTATTGGGCTTAATGTACTAATGGGTTTGTTCAAAATAAAAAGAACTGAGCTTGGGCTCAGTTTGGTCTTTGAAGTGCAAATGGGCTTTGGGCCTTAAACTTAGGCTTTTGATTAAGCCTGAATTGGATTGGGTCTTAACCTTAACCTAAACTGGGCTTTGAGCCTTAGTGAAATGGGCCTTAGTGAACTAGACCTTGGGCTTTTGGTTTAGTCAAGAATCTGGGCCTTTGGGTTTCACTGATTTGAATTGGGCTCAGTTGGATTGGGTCTTTAGCTAGGCCTTTGGGGAGGAATTGGACTTGGCTTGGCAGCAGAAGAAGTGACCACAGCAGCAGCAACTTGCAGTTGCAGCAACAGCAGCAGTAGGTGTAGCAAGACTGCACAAGTCAGGACAAAGGTGACAGCAACAGCAAAGGGAAGGCAGCAGCAGCTGCAGCTGCACTGCAGCTACACAGCAAGGGTAGCAGGTGAAGGAGAAATAGTTGCAAAGCAAGGCCAAGAAGAAGTAGCAATGCAGCAGAGACAGAAAATTGCAAGGGAAGTGACAACAAATAGCAGCAAAACAGAAAAGCAGCAGAACAAACCAAAGGAAAACAACACAGTGCAAAGCCAAGATGAACAAAAGCAAATTGAACCAAGGCCTAAGGCCAAGGGCAAAGATGAGGTGAAGCTGAAAATGAGGCAAGGCTAGGCAGAAAACATTCAGGAGGTAAACTAAAAGAATGGAAGAGAACTAGCTTGCTATAAGCACTAGTTTCTCCCAATACACAATCAACACAGCAACCTAAGCATACAACAAGAATGGCAAGAAAATCAGCTTGCTATGAGCACTGATTTCTTGCTATTGCACAATTAGTTCAAAGCATCACATATACCTAGCCTAGCATTCCATTATGTTAACAGTGACAAAGCAATGAGGATAACATGTAAACAAGAACATCACACATTAACAGTAAACAACACTAACAGGAATTGAAAACAAGAAATGATACAGGCTAACATATTAACAGAACTATGAACATAAGCATAACAAGAATACTAAGCAGTGAAATTGAAAATGAAACTAAGCAGCAAATTGAGCTGAAAAGAACAACATGAACAGAACTATGAACATAAGCATAACAAGTGAACTGAAATGAGCACAACTGAAGTGAACTAAAGTTAACATGTGAACTGAAATTAACAGAAACTCAAAATTAACAGGATATGAGACCAAGTATTAACAGGAACATTAACAAACAATGATTGAAAACATGGAATAATGCAAATTAGCAGAACTGAGCATAAAATGAAAATGAGCTGTAAACTAAAAATTAGCAGAACTGAGAAGTTCTGGATGTTGGCTATTCCAAACATAAGGTTTACAAAACACCCACAGTCTCAATTTATAATTCTACACATTTTCCCCCAATTTCCCCCAAAACAGTTGAGGCTAGGGTTTGAGATTACTCACCCAATTTGACACAACAACTCCCGTTTGATGTCGACCCATGCTTTGTATGGCTCTCCTGCTCCTTTCCATGCCTTCAATTTCTCATTCTCATCAACCTATTTCACCTACTTCACACCTAGGGAAGTGGCGTGAGAGGAGAAGAAATTGGTTGTTGATGGAGAAGTATAACTCGATAATGATGATGGGTTTAGCTGTGTAGGGGTGGTTAGGTGGTTAGGGAGTAGGTGGTGACAGAGGTGGAGAAGGTGGTGGTGCGGTGGCGGACATGGTGTAGCAGGGTGATGGTTCTGCAGAGGGGTGGGTGGTGGTGGAGATGGGTGCGATAGAATGGGAGAAGGGTCCGTTTGGTTGGGGTGTAGGTGCTCGGTCGCTAGGGTGTTAGGTGGGTCCATCGAATTTGATGTTCTGCAACGCTGAGTCATTGGATGCGAAGCTGGTAGGTAGATCGGACGGTGATGATGAGGTAAGCGATGAGCGACCGTTGGATTATATGATACAACAAAATGAACGGTACTTGATGGAGTTAGGTACTGTAGTGTTAGGCGGAGATATCAAACTTTGATGCACAGCAAGGGAGCGACCGTTGGATTCAACTACCATCTAATCTGAAGGCTTGGAATTTCAGCGCTGTGGTGCTCGGCAGAGACATCAGATTTTGATGCTCAGCAAGGAGCGACCGTCGGATGCTTCTGAGAAATGATCTGATGGCTGAGAACGGAGGCGCTTTTGTGTGTAGAAAATGAGGTTGTGCGCACCATTCTTCGCGGCTTCCTTGCGTAATTTCTCCCGGCTTTTCACTACTTTTCTGCTCTTTTCGCTCCGCGACTCATCCGAACTTTATTTATTACCTAAAAATACAAAATTAATTAATAAAAATATTTATTCTTGAAAACAATGAAAATACAGAATATGGGATAAAATGTTGAATTAATGCATAAAAGATGAGTTAAAATGCCAACAAAAAGGGATAAATATATACAATATTTGGCACTCATCAAATACCCCCAAACCTGAATTTTACTTGTCCTCAAGTAAAACAGAACTAAGGAAATCCTAACTATACCACTGTCGCTGGTCTCTCGAATGCATTTAGCGTATGCACTAAGCCTTTTAAACCACTAAGTGTCCCTAGTGGACGAGTTGAAGTCTCGTGAAGGTTTACCAGAGGTGTACCTACAAAACCTAAGGACAAAATATAAGCTCATATTCCATCAAATGTGACATGTGCAAAACAGTTAAGCTCACAGCAAAATGGAGATGTCAATCTAGCTATCGAAGGCACAATCCTAGCACTGATAACAATTAAGGACATGTGATAAGAGTGTAAAGTGTATCTACACATGTGTAAAGAAAGATCTGAAGTCATGACTACTAATCACCAAGAGATAGTTTCTCAGGCTAAGAACTGAGGTCGAAATCTAGCTAGCTGTCCGGACTTTACGAGAACTGTGAATGAGTTGGAGGTATTTCACAATTTCTCGCGTTGTACATCAATGGCATACACCCTCCTTGCTTACAACACAAACAACAAAAATAACTCCTTACATGACTTATTTACATTGACAAATCTCTTTTTATTTTTGGAACAAGAGATGATGGAATTGATAAATACTTGATTTTTTTTGTATTTTTCTGATATTTTTTTCTTTCTGAATATATACATCGAATTTTTTTTTTTTTTTTTTTTTTTTTTTTTTTTTTTTTTTTTTTTTT